>NC_057810.1:431821014-431926057 GCF_018294505.1 Triticum aestivum
TTCTGCTTCTTCTTCGATCAGGGGATAGGTTCCAGGTCGGCAGCCTGGGCTAGCAGGGTGGATGTCGCTTGAGTTTCTGTTTGTGTTTCATTCGTAGTCGGATGGTGCTCTTATGTAAGATGATGTTGTATTCGTGTGGCATTGTATGCCTTTTGTATGTATCCCATCTATTATGTAATGTTGATGTAATGATATCCACCTTGCAAAAGCGTATCAATATGCGGTTCTATCCTTGGTGGGAACTTCGGGTCTCTTTAGGATAGTATTGCATATTAGGCGTGGCAATTTGCCAGCCAATCCGGATCCTTGATATCTCTGATGAATCCGGCCTCAAGTAGCTTGGCTAGCTCTTCTCTCATGGCTTGCCGTTTGGGCTTTGAGAAGCGCCTAAGAGTCTGTTTGACAGGCTTGTATCCTTTCAGTATATTGAGGCTGTGTTCAGCCAGTCTGCATGGGATGCCCGGCATGTCCGAAGGATGCCAAGCGAAAATGTCCCAATTCTCGCGTAGGAAGTCTCATAGTGCGGCGTCCACTGTGGGGCTCAACTGTGTCCCGATGGAAGCTGTGTTCATGGGGTCCGTTGGATGGACCTAGAATTCGACTATCTCGTCTACGGGTTTAAATGAGGTGGACTTGGGTCGCTTTTCGAGTATCATGTCGTCCCTGTCCACGATGGTGTGCAGCGTTGTTAGTTCTTCTGCCGCTAGAGCTTCGGATAATGCTTCCAGGGCTAGTGCTGCGGTTTTATTTTCGGCGCGGAGCGAGGGAGTCCTGGATTAGGGGGTATCCAGATAGCCGGACTATATACATCGTCCGGACTATTGAAGCATGAAGATACAAGACTCAAAGCTCCGTCCCGTGTCCGGATGGGACTCTCCTTTGCGTGGAAGACAAGCTTGGCGATCTGGATATTGTGTTTTCTTCCTTGTAACCAACTCCATGTAAACCCTAGCCCTCTCTGGCGTCTATATAAACCGGAGAGGTTGGTCCTTAGAAGGCCGATCACAATTACAATCATAATCATCATAGGCTAGCTCCTAGGGTTGAGCCTCTATGATCTCGTGGTAGATCTACTCTTGTACTACTCATATCATCAATATTAATCAAGCAGGAAGTAGGGTTTTACCTCCATCGAGAGGGCCTAAACCTGGGTAAACATTGTGTCCCTTGCTTCCTGTTACCATCAGCCTAAGACGCACAGATCGGGACCCCCTACCCGAGATCCGCCGGTTTTGACACCGACATTGGTGCTTTCATTGAGAGTTCCTCCGTGTCTTTGTTGCAAGGCTTGATGGCGCCTTCCTAAGGACGGAGGGATGGACCCTGCCCCGCAGGCCGCACACTCATCAGCGATGGAGCCGAACACAGGCCTCACCTCGGAGGAAGCTGTGACTCCGGACCCCCGGACTCGTATCCGGTTGTGGGTTCCAGTCCGTGCGCTCCTGAGCCCGCCGAGCCTGGGTGGGCTCCGGTAATGAAGTTTACTGCCGCGGATATCTTCCAGCACTCGCCCTTTGGCGGCATGCTGAACTCATTAAAGTATCTCTCTTTGTCAGGAGGCTCTTGGCCGAACTATGTCCGGCTTGAGTGGGAAGTAGGCGACGAAGGAATTCGCTGCCCACCCACCACCCACTTCATTGCCACGTTCGATGATCTAACCGACGTGCTTGACTTCTACTCCGAAGACATCAACGGTATGGACAACGATGCAGGAGAAGAATAGGAACCACCACTCACTGGGCGGTGAACAACCACCTCCTCATACGATATATATATGGTGGACACTCCGAAGGAAACCAATGGCGATGAGGCAACGGAGGATAACCCCTTAGAGAGAAAAACAAAGCATGGGCGTCGTCGACGCCGCTCCAAGCCCCGCCACAGCAATACCGGCCTAGGAGACGAAAATAATCCGGATGGTGCCGAAGAGGAATACAACCCTGATCAGCCCGCCTTCGAGTAGGCCGAGCAGGAAGATGAGCAGGTCAGCCCAGATGAACTGGCGACGGACGGATATCCAGAGGAGGACAACTACATGCCCCCTCCGAAGATGAGATTAGCCTCGGCGATGACGAGTTTGGCATGCCTGAGGATCCCGTGGAACAGGAATGCTTGAAGCGTCGGCTTATGGCCACTGCGAGGAGCCTGAAAAAGAAGCAACAACAACTCCAAGCTGATCAAGACCTGCTCACAGATAGATGGACTGAAGTCCTGACAGCCGAGGAATACAGACTCGAGCGCCACACGGCTGACTGGCCACCCCGTGGCCGGGATAAAATGACATATCAGCCCGAATACCAGCCCGCACCCCCACGCCAATATACTACGGCCTGGGGCAATAGGCAGGACCTGCAAGATATGCTGGAAAACAAAGCAGGACAGCCAAGATTGATCTATGGATCATGGGGGCGCACCCCAGCACGCAACGATGACCGTCACGCCGGACACACTATCAACAAGTCCGGCCGGGCAGAACACAGCCACCCAGACCAATTCGAACTACGTAGCCACATAGCCCGGCACAGAGGCGCCGCGCACCCCCTCTGCTTCACTGACCAAGTGATGGATCATGAATTCCCAGAAGGGTTCAAACCCGTAAACATCGAATCATACGATGGCACAACAGACCCCGCAGTATGGATCAAATATTTCCTTCTCCACATTCACATGGCCCGCGGAGACGATCTACACGCCATCAAGTATCTTCCCCTTAAGCTCAAAGGACCAGCCCGGCACTGGCTATATAGCCTGCCAGCAAATTCCATTGGCAGTTGGGAAAACCTGGAAGACACATTCCTCGACAACTTCCAGGGCACATATGTGCGACCACCGGATGCCGATGACTTGAGCCACATTACTCAACAGCCCGGGGAGTCAGCCATGAAATTCTGGACTCGGTTCCTAACTAAAGAGAACCAAATAGTCGACTGTCCAGACGCCAAAGCCCTGGCGGCTTTTAAGCATAATATCCGTGACGAGTGGCTCGCCCGACACCTCGGCCAGGAAAAACCCAAGTCCATGGCAGCTCTCACAACACTAATGACCCGCTTTTGCACAGGCAAGGATAGCTGGTTGGCTCGCAGCAGCACTACGCCACATTCTGGCACTTCGGATGGCCGCGACAATAACGGCAAGCCACGGCATAACAAATATAAGCGACGGAACAACAGCGACAACACTGAAGACACGACAGTCAACGCCGGATTCAGCGGATCCAAGTACGGTCAGCGGAAGAAGCCGTTCAAAAGAAACAATCAGGGACCGTCCAGTCTGGACCGTATACTGGAGCACTCGTGCCAAATTCATGGCACCCCGGACAAGCCAGCCAACCACACTAATAGAGACTACTGGGTGTTCAAACAGGCCGACAAAATAAATGCTGAAAACAAGGACAAGGGGCTGCACAACGACGATGATGAAGAGCCCGCCGTCCGAACACGAGGGGACAGAAGAAATTCCCCCCTCCCCCAGGTGAAAACAGTCAACATGATCTACGCCACTCACATTCCCAAGCGGGAACGAAAGCGAGCACTACGGGATGTCTACACGATGGAGCCAGTCGCCCCCAAATTCAACCCATGGTCAGCTTGTCTGATCACCTTTGATCGTAGGGATCACCCTACTAGCATCCGTCATGGCGGCTCAGCCGCATTGGTCCTAGACCCAATCATCGACGGATTCCACCTCACGCGAGTCCTTATGGACGGCGGTAGCAGCCTGAACCTGCTTTATCAGGACATAGTGCACAAAATGGCATCGACCCTTCAAGGATCAAGCCCACCAAAACCACCTTTAAAGGTGTAATTCCTGGAGTAGAGGCCCGTTGTACGGGCTCTATAACATTGGAAGTGGTCTTCGGATCTCCGGATAACTTCCGAAGCAAAGAGTCAGTCTTCGATATCGTCCCTTTCCGTAGTGGTTACCACGCACTGCCGGGACGAACCGTCTTCGCTAGATTCAATGCGGTACCACATTACGCATACCTCAAGCTCAAGATGCCAGGACCGCGCGGGGTCATAACAGTCAACAGAAACATGGACCGCTCTCTCCGAATAGAAGAGCATACTGCAGCCCTCGCGGCGGAAGTACAATGCGGCCTTCTCCGACAAACCACCAATCCGGTGAGAGCAACTTCGAGCACCGTCAAATGAGTCCGGAGCACCCCGCAACAGGATCACCAGGCATGCCAAGAGCGCGACTAGCAGTTTGGCCTCTGCTTAAGCCCCATCAAAGCAGCATTCATGCCACGCGTACACAATTACGCACTCAAAATACCATGGGCATAGGCGGAGGCGCCAGCAATGACTCAGTCAACAGTGTGGTATCACAGCAGCATACCTTCATAACCTTACATTTTTATCTTTCAGGACATTGCTTTAGGTCAGCCTCTTCAGAAGAGCCGGATTGACGAACTTGCATAGGAAAGGAAACCAAGGAGGTAAGAGGCTTTGCGCACAAAAGGAAATACACAGGTGGAATCTGCTCATGATCGTTATACCTGTTTTATATACCTACATGCAGCCTGCCCTTGGATAGGACATGTTAAATAGTCCTATTTACTACTGCCTAAACGCACCCATTGTAAACATACGCTTAAACGTATTATTCAATGGGAGATAATATATAGCGTCAGCTCATTATTCCTATTTGCGCATGTTTTTTGCAAATATTTATTTAATATCACGTTCGTACACCTCGGTATGATCAGTTTGCTAGGGGATTCTTATGGCGCCTCACAATATGGAAAAACAAGTCCCAACACTTTCAACAGTGCGGCACCCTGAACTTATAGCACTATATGCATTAGCTCCGAATCACGTCTTGGGTCAATAGTTGGGTTTTCCCGGCTCCCTTGTTTTGGTACCTTACGTTCCCTTATATCGGCTAAGGTAGCGCAGGGAGAACTACTGCGATTGTGTCCCGGTTCTTCCGGACGAGCACCTCAGTAGAGAAAGCCAAAAACTGACCGGCATAATGCGGCGAGAGCTGGTCGCTGTTCGAGAGGTCTTAAAATCCTTAAAGATTTTTCCCGCTTTAGGCGAGGAATCGGCTTCGTCCGATCTAGGCGTGTATAGCGCCCCAATTCGGCCTTCCGAGTTCTAGGGGCTTCGCCGAAATTTAAAATTATAGACTTCTATGGCTAAGTGAAAGTTATAAAGCCGCATAGTCCGATTGCCTCATTCGCTGTGCCGGATACCTCCTTAAGGGACCAAACATTTGGATAAAGAGTATCCGGGTTTTTACAGGAACACCCCGGTACTAGTTGCGTGGGGGCGGAAGCCGACGACTGGCCTACTTTTAGTATTCTATAAATGGCCACACAGAAGGTAATATTTTAAATCAAACAGTGCTACATAGCACAAGTAACTTCGTCTTTAAATTACAACGGCGGCAGAGGTACATTCAGTCAAAGATCTTGTCCTTGGTACATTCATCGGCCACGAGACGAGCGCCCTTCATAACGCCATCATAGTACTTCTCGGGATGGTGATGTGCCTTGCCCTCCGGCGGCCCGTCCTTCACCAGCTTCTCCGCATCCAGCTTGCCCCAATGCACCTTCGCACGGGCAAAGGCCTGGTGGGCACCCTCAATGCAAACGGATCGCTTGATTACTTCAAGCCGCGGACAGGCATTCACCATCCGCTTGATCAGGCCGAAGTAGCTAGTGGGCAGGGGCTCACCAGGACACATCCGGACTATGAAATCTTTCATAGCCACTTCGGCCGCCCTGTGGAGTTCGACCAACTGCTTCAGTTGGTCACTCAGAGGCATTGGGTGTTCGGCCCCGGCATACTGGGACCAGAACAGCTTCTCCATGGAGATCCCCTCCTCGGCACGGTAGAACTCCGCAGCGTCGGAGACGCTGCATGGCAGATCTGCGAATGCCCCTGGAGAGCTCCGAATTCGGGTAAGTAAAAGAAACGCCTCCTCCACATGTTTGGTTTGCATAAAGAATGTCTTACCCGCCGCTATCTTCTTGGCTGCCTGGATTTCCTGCTGTGCCTTGTCGGCTTCGGCCTTGGCGTCCCTCATACTCACAAAGGCCTTTGCAAGCTCAGCCTCTTTCATCTTCAGATCATGCTCCACGGACTCAAACTTTTTGCCAAGGTCCCGGAGCTCTTGCTGTACCTCGCCCACTCTAGCACTTTGCTTTTCACGCTCCTTGCATTCCAAGGCCGCCCTATCTTCGGCCTCAGACAACGCTTTCTTCAGGGACGCCACTTCGATGGTGGCCCCTGTTACACAGTCACGATGCTTCGTTGTTAGACTAATAGATTTTATCTATCCTTAAATACATAAGAGCGGGGAATCACTCACGTTTGTTCTCTTCGAGCTGCCTCTTCGTGAGGTCAAGCTCTCCCTATGCCTGCTCCAGGTCCCGCTTTAGTTCAGCGACCTCGGTTGTGTGGGCAGTAGCGGCAAGCAGCACAGCCTGCTTATTCACATGCACATTTATTATTAGACTCCTGTGGATTATAATTGACCCTTCGTTTGGCTTTTCTTTCCGAACACCAAACAGAGTATCAGGGGCTACTACCTATCAGGTTGTAATTTCACACATTTTTTACTTACCCCAAAGCCTGTCAGGAGGCTGGTGCAAGCTTCGGTTAGTCCGCTTTTGGCAGACAAAACCTTCTGGATCACCACACTCATAAGAGTATGGTGCTCTTCATCCATGGAAGCGCCTCGAAGCGCTTCCAGCAGACAATCCGATGCCTTGGGCATAGCAGAAGTCCTCGGCACGGACGGCTCGCCCTCCCTAATGAGGGGCTGCCCGCCTGAGTCCGGAACCGTTGGGGGTTCCAGAACAGTGTTCGGCTGAGAGCCCGGCCTACCGCGACTCTCATCGACACGATCCGCGGGGATCATGAACCCCGCATGTCCGACATCTGGAGCTTTGCCTTGAGGCGTCTCCAGAGTCACCTCCCCCCGCTCTAGGAGCCCTCGGGACAACACCTCCGTGTCATCCGCGGGTTGAGGAGTAGTGGCCGTCGGGAGCGAGTTCATCGCTGAATCGCTCAGGGACCCATCCGAAGACGATACCTCGGGATGAGCCCTGGCCGGATTGCATATATGTTCGGCGTTATAAAAAGACTGTGAAGTAAAATCACGATAGAGTGCGGAGACTTACGATCTCGCCAGGGGCTTCCCCCTGGGTAGCCACCCCTCCTCGCTGTGAGCGGCCGTGGCGGAGTAGTCTGGAAGGGCCACCTTTCCCTTCTTGGATGTCCCAGCCTCCCCCTCCGGGGCGGCTTTCCTCTTTTTCTCCTCCCTAGTGCGGGGAGGTAGAGTTTCTTCTTGCTTCCCCCTGCCTCCGCGGGAGGAATCTGTCTCGTCGTCGTCAGACGATGTGGGTATGACGGCCTTGCACCGAGGGCCTTTCCCGGCCCCCTGGTCTGCCTTCTTAGGCCCCCCATCCTCTCTGGACGGGGCGGCCCCTTCTTCTTCTTCCTCCCCTTCGGGGGAGGAGTTTTCCTCGTCGTCTTCGGACGAGGCTTCTGGTACAATCTTACGCTGGAGACCCTTCCTGGTCCCCGGGGCCTTCTTTTCGGCCTTCTTCTCCGGCACCTTGTAGGGCGCCGGGACTAGCATGTCCGTCAGGAGAGAATCAGCTGGGCCTTCTGGCAGCGGAGCCGGACAGTCAATCCGCTCCGCTGTCTCCACATAATCCTGATTAAGTATGCACAATTACTTAAGACTCCCCCACGAATGCACTAGGAATAGCTGATTCCGGTGGTAGTCAGAAAACTCACCGCACTAGGAGGCCGTGCGGCGTGAAGTCCACGGTCCTCAGATGTGGGAGGAGGTACTTCGGAGGCCTTGAACAGCGCCTTCCACGCTTCTTTATGCGTCATCCCATAGAGCCTCCGAAGCGTCTGGTGTTCGGCCGGGACGAACTCCCACAAGTTAAACGCCCGCCTTTGGCACGGAAGAATCCGGCGAACGAGCATGACCTGGATCACGTTGACAAGCTTGATGTTCTTGTCCTTCATGATCTTGATACAGATTTGGAGCCCAGTCAGCTCTGTAGGTTCGCCCCTGGCCAGGCCCTTCTTTTCCCAGGAGGTGAGCCGCATGGGGTTCCGGATCGGAACTCGGGGGCCGCTGCCCAGTTGGCACCGTGCGGCTCGGTGATGTAGAACCACCCCGACTGCCACCCTTTCACGGTTTCCGCAAAGGAGCCGTCAAGCCAGGTGACATTAGGCATCTTGCCCACCATGGCCCCTCCGCACTCCGCTTGCTGGCCGCTCACGATCTTCGGCTTCACGCAGAAGATTTGCAGCCACATGATGAAGTGAGGCTTGATGCGGAGGAAAGCCTCGCACACGACGATAAACGTCGAGATGTTGAGGACGAAATTCGGGGCTAGATCATGGAAATCTAGCCCGTAGTAGAACATGAGCCCGGGGACGAAGGGATGAAGTGGAAACCCCAGTCCACGGACGAAGTGGGCGAGAAACACGACCCTCTCATGGGGTCCCGGGGTCGGAATGACCTGCCCGTCGTCTGGTAGCAGGTGCGCTATGTCTGCGGCCAAGTATCCGGCTGCCCGAAGGTTCGCGATATGCTTCTCCTTCATGGTGGAAGCCACCCACTTGCCTCCTACTCCGGACATGTTTAGCTGTGCGGAGAAGACTTGGGCTAGGGCGCTGGAGCTCGAGGGAGCAAGAATGGGCAAAGGAGGAAGAAGGCATGGGTAAAAATGGGGAACTCTTATCCCTTTATAGAAGCAGCGAAAGCGGTGCGCCTCCCCACTCGCCCGTTGAGAATCACTTACTTCCCAAGCGCCACGATTGATGGCATTACCCATACCCGTATTGATGAGAATCCCGTGATAAGTGGACACGATCTCTGCTTTGACAAGACGTGTCAAGGAAACCGCCTCGCAATATGCGCTGTGGCTGGTTGTGGGAAAACGGTTCGAATAATGACCCGACCGTAATGACATGTCGCGTTGTCTAAAAAGTTGTTAGTAGATTGCATTTGTGAAATATCATTCTCTTTACGGTAGTACGTGAAGATCATTTTACAGATCTGGACACAGTCTAAGTGTTTGATAATTACTTTGGAGTATTCGGAGAAGGAACCCGCCTTGCAATGTCGAAGACAAGACTGAGCGCCGGACTCATCGTCATTGAAGCCTGGGGGCTACTGAGGGAGTCCTGGATTAGGGGGTATCCGGACAGCCAGACTATATACATCGTCCAGACTATTGAAGCGTGAAGATACAAGACTCAAGGCTCCGTCCCGTGTCCGGATGGGACTCTCCTTCGCATGGAAGACAAGCTTGGTGATCTGGATATTGTGTTTCCTTCCTTGTAACCGACTCCGTGTAAACCCTAGCCCTCTCCGGTGTCTATATAAACCGGAGAGGTTGGTCCTTAGAAGGCCGATCACAATGACAATCATAATTATCATAGGCTAGCTCCTAGGGTTTAGCCTCTATGA
This sequence comes from Triticum aestivum, assembly GCF_018294505.1. Taxonomy (NCBI): domain Eukaryota; kingdom Viridiplantae; phylum Streptophyta; class Magnoliopsida; order Poales; family Poaceae; genus Triticum; species Triticum aestivum. The sequence continues at coordinate 431,830,465 of NC_057810.1, forward strand.
TCTCGTGGTAGATCTACTCTTGTACTACTCATATCATCAATATTAATCAAGCAGGAAGTAGGGTTTTACCTCCATCGAGAGGGCCCGAACCTGGGTAAACATTGTGTCCCTTGCTTCCTGTTACCATCAGCCTAAGACGCACAGATCGGGACCCCCTACCCAAGATCCGCCGGTTTTGACACCGACACAAAGGTTTTAGTGAGAGCCGGACTATCCCAAAATTCTGTTTGGGTTTTCCAGGCGCTTTCCATCGCATAGTACTTCTGTACTATGGCTGCTAAGTAAGCAAAGTGTACTATGTCATGGCAGCGTATAGCATTAAGGATCCCTTTGTTCGTGCAGTTTTTGATGAAAAGTGAGATTGCGTCTTCCTCACGACAGTCCTTGACCTTGTTTAGTACAAGGAGGAATCTGGCCCAGTAGCGATGTACTGTCTCTTGGGGCTCTTGTTTGATATGGGAGAGATGGCTTAAGTCTGGGTGGGTGGGAGTAGTTAAATTTGGATTCTGTTCCGATCTGGCGCCCAGGGGCAGAGGAGCTTCTGGGCTTGACAGCCCGGGCTCCGGGATGTTGCCCGATTTTTCCGGCCCGTTGCCCGATTCTAAGTTCGGGGTCTGGGTCGTGTCCTCCCGTGAACGGGTATCCGGCTCAGAGAGCTCGGTGATCCGGACATAGTTAGTCCTCAAAATAGAGGGATAATCCATATGAGGCTCTTCCACTACAGCTATCTCGTGGGTGGCCGGTGGGGATTTAATATCCCTTTGGTCAGGTTTAAGCCCAATCCGGTCATAGTCTGTAGCGACTCTCAAAGCGGCGATGCGATCCAAGAGCTCATTAAGGGAGGAGAGCTCCATCGGATCCATCTGTTCGGCGAGTTCCGAATTGATGTGGAGGCTATTCGTGATGACCCGAGAGGTCATCGTCGGCGCGACAGTCGATTGGGCGACCACGACGAAGCCGCCTAGTCAGAGAGTTTGGCCTACAGCCTGCGCTCCCCCAGAGGTGATGTTGTCCTTGACAACAAGACGGGCCATCGAGCCTTGCAGCGACGACACAGAGGAACTCTCAATGAAAGCACCAATGTCGGTGTCAAAACCGGCGAATCTAGGGTAGGGGGTCCCGATCTGTGCGTCTAAGGCTAATGGTAACAGGAGGCAAGGGACACGATGTTTTACCCAGGTTTGGGCCCTCTTGATGGAGGTAAAATCCTACTTCCTGCTTGATTGATATTGATGATATGAGTATTACAAAAGTTGATCTACCATGAGATCGTAGAGGCTAAACCCTAGAAGCTAGCCTATGATGATTATGATCGTTCCCCTAAGGACCTAACCCTCCGGTTTATATAGATACCGGAGAGGGCTAGGGTTTACATAGAGTCGGTTACAAAGAAGGAAATCTATTATCCGGATCGCCAAGCTTGTCCCCCACGCAAAGGAGAGTCCCATCCGAACACGGGACGAAGTCTTGAGTCTTATCTCTTCACGGTCCAACAGTCCGGCCAAAGTATATAGTCCGGCTATCCGGATACCCCCTAATCCAGGACTCCCTCACTCCTCATTAACAATACGCAGAGCATCTTCCCGCAAAGAACAACAATACAATGTTGATAGTCTTCGAGACTTTCACCTCGAACAACAGGCGCAAGAGAGCACTCCACGGCCTCGCCGAAGTCTGCCATGTTGTAGCAATAAATCCCTGGAACGACATAGCTATAACCTTTAATGCCAGTGACGAACCTCAATTCCGAATAGTCCGAGCACCAGCCGCTTTGGTCCTTAGTCCAATTGTGGACGACTTACGTCTTACTAAAGTGCTCATGGACGGCGGCAGCGGATTAAACCTCATCTACGAGGAAACTCTCAACAAAATGGAAATAGACAAGAGCCGCATTGAGCAAAGCAGCACGACCTTCCGAGGAATTATCCCTAGTCGGGAGGCACGATGTGTGGGAAAAATCACACTCGATGTGTTATTCGGCATGCCAGAAAATTACAAGTCCGAAGAGATAACATTCCAAGTGGCCCCGTTCAGTAGTGGATACCACGCCCTTTTAGGGAGGGACGCATTTGCGAGCTTCCAAGCTATACCCCATTATGGGTACATGAAGCTCAAGATGCCCGGACCCAACAGAATCATCACTCTAGCCAGTGATCCGGACATAGCACTCCGCGCCGAAAATAAAACCGCCGCCCTGGCCCTTGAGGCATTATCCGAAGCCCTCGCGGTCGAAGAATTAACTGCATTACGCTCCAGAGTGGATAGGGACGACGTGATACTCGATAAGCGATCCAAGTCCACCTCTTTCAAACCAGCGGATGAAATAGTCAAATTTCAAGTCCACCCAACGGACTCTACAAAAACAGCATCCATCGGGGCACAACTGAACATCGACGCCGCACTACGGGCGTTCTTACGCGAGAATTGGGACATCTTCGCTTGGCACCCTTCAGATATGCGAGGGATCCCATGCATGTGGCCGAGCATAGTCTCAACATATTGAAGGGATACAAGCCGGTCAAGCAGACACTACGGCGCTTTTCAGAGCCTAAATGACAAGCTATGGGAGAGGTGCTAGCCAAGTTACCCGAGGCCGGATTCATCAGAGAAATAAAACACCCGGACTGGCTAGCAAACCTGGTGATGGTACCAAAGAAGGATAAATCCTGGCGCCTATGTGTCGATTTCAAGGACCTCAATAAGGCTTGCCCCAAGGATCCCTTCCCCCTCCCCCACATCGATCAAATCATCGAAGCTACCGCAGGACATGACTCGTTGTGCTTCCTCGACGCATACTCCGGATACCATCAAATCAAGATGACGGAGTCCGATCAAGCCGCAACAGCATTTATCACCCATACAGCCCTTTCTGTTCCAACACCATGCCTTTCGGGCTCAAAAACGCCGGTGCAACCTACCAACGCATTATTCAGACATGCCTAGAAAAACAAATCGGCAAAACAGTTGAGGCATACATGGACGACATGGTCATCAAGAGCAGACATGTCTAATCTTTAATCGATGACCTGAGGCTCACGTTCGACAACCTCTGAACATATGACATCAAGCTCAATCCGGAAAAATGTGTTTTCGGCGTTCCCGCCGGAAAGCTGCTGGGCTTCATCGTTTCCAACAGAGGAATTGAAGCAAACCTGGCTAAAATCCAAGCTTTGTCACAGTTGGCTACCCCAACAGACCTCAAACAAATCCAGAAATTAACTGGATGCGCGGCTGCCTTAAGCCGCTTTATCTCCCGATTGGGAGAAAAGGCACTACCTCTTTATTGCCTTCTTTGATGCACCAGACACTTTGAGTGGACGGATACGTCGACGGCCCGACTGGAAGAAATAAAGGCCCTCCTGGCCAGCAACCCAATCCTGGCCGCACCAAACATTGGCGAACCCATGTTGTTATATATAGCTGCAACACACCAAGTTGTAAGCGCAGTGCTCGTCGTCGAACGAGAGGAGGACGGGCATAAGTTCCCGCTTCAAAAGCCGGTATACTACGTATCCACTATCCTCACACCATGCAAGTCACGGTACCCACATTCTCAAAAGATAGCATACGTGGTGTAACGCCCCGGATCCGATGCGCCAGGTGTCTGCCAGTTATTCGCCGTTGTTGCCATGTCATTTGCTTGCGTGTTGCATTTTATCATGTCATCATGTGCATTGCATTACATACGTGTTCGTTTCTTGCATCCGAGCATTTTCACCGTTGTCCGTTTTGCAATCCGACGCTCCTATGCCCTCCGGCGTCCCCCTCTTCTCTCTTTTCATGTGCGGGTGTTAAGCTTTCTCGGAATGGCCCGAGGCTTGCCAAGTGGCCTTGGTATAGCACCGATAGACCGCCTGTCAAGTTTCGTGCCATTTGGAGTTCGTTTGGTACTCCAACGGTTAACCGGGTAACCGTAAAGCCTCCTTCTCCTTGCAGCCCAACACCCCTTCCAAACTGGCCCAAAACCCACCTAACTCCCCTCCATGCTCTCGGTCGTTCGATCACAATCGTGTGGGCGAAAACCGCTCCTCATTTGGACTCTCCTAGCTCCCTCTTCCTATAAATTAGCCCCCTCCCCCGAAATCTCGGGCAAACCCTAGATCAAACTCCACCCGCCGCCGCCGGACAATAATCCGGGCAGCGGACATGTCCGCCCCACCGCCGCGCGCCCAATCGGATCCCGCCACCTGTCCCACCGGCCTCTCTCTCTCTCTCCTGCGCGTCGCCGCGGGCCCGCCGAGCCCATCTGAGGCCCGCGCGACGCCCGTCCCAGCCGCCGCCCGAGGCGCCAGCCTCCGCGACCGGGCCCGTGCGCCGCGCGCGCCCGAAGCTCCGCCCACCGCCGCCGTCTGCCTCGCAGGAGGCCCATCTCCCTCGCCGACCCCGCCGGCCCCCAGATCTGGCGTCCCCGTGCCGCCCGCGGCCGGATCCGGCGCCTCCGTGGCCGGATCGGCCGTCCCCTTCCACCGCCCATCGTCGACGTTGCCGGCGCCGAGCGCCTCCGCCTGTCGCCCGAGTGGGCCGGCCTCGCCCGCAACCCGGCCCACCTCCTCCTCCATCCTGGGCTGAAGCCCGCTTCGGTGAGCAGCCCGCTATATCCCGCCCGGTCACATTTTAGCTAACCGACGCTCGCTCTGTTTTTTTCCCGTTCTGAAAACTGCAAAGTCCCCAGTTTTAGTAATTTTCATGCCAAGTTCATGCCATCGTATCTCTGCATCTGTAGCTCCGTTTCGTGCGCGTAATATGTCAAATTGTTCGCCTAGACGAGTACATCATTTAATTCCATTGTATCATATTCATTTGAGGTCATCTTGATGCCTGAATCTTCGTTGTAAGAGTGCTTCATAATGTTTTCTGCTGTCTGTTATCAGAACAAGCTCTTTTGTCATTTTTGCCATGATTGATGTGTGCATCCTATGAACTTGGTCCCTAAATGTGTTTTGAACTAGGCTATGTCTTCTTTACAGAGGTGCTTACCATGTATTTTTGTGATCAATGTGGTGACTAGCACAAGCATGCAAACCAGGCATCGTGATGTTGCTGATTTTAGTCCCTGTTCTGCTGTTATTTTCATGCCATGTAAACTTGCTGCTACAGAGAGATCCATGCATATTTTGAGATACTTCAGTAAGGGTGTTTTGAACATGTGGTTATTGTATATCCATTCATGCCCTTGGTTGCAATTATGGAGTAGTCTAGCATGTCATTTGAGTGCTCTACTTTTGCTTCAAAATGTTTCCTGGCAGATTGTTTACATGTTATTCAATTTGGCCAAGCTTGCTATAGTTGATCCTTGCATGCTATGGACTTGTTCTTGACTTGGTTTGTTTCACAAACATGTCTTCTTGATGATGCTATGCTTATCTTGTCATGCAATGACTTGTGGTGAGTGAATCGAGCTTGTTAAGTAGTGTTCATGATGTTGCTGTTTTGCTAGACTGAATTTGTTATTTCGTGATGCTATATAAACATGTTGCTACTAATCATTCTATGCATAATCTGGAGATGTTCTATAAACATGTTTTGATCTACATGTCATCCTCTATCCATCCATGCCCCTGGTTGCATTTATAGGTTGCTGTAGCTTGTTCATATCTTGCTCCAAAGTTGCTTCATAATGTTGCTGTCAGCCTGTTAACATTAAGTTCACTTGTTCCCATGTGTTTTGCTAGTGATCCATGCACCCTATGACCTTGCTCTTGCCATGCTTAGCTTCACAAATATGCCTTCTTACTGTTGGGTGCCTTGCCATGCCATGTATTGCTCTGTAGTGAGTTGCACAAGCTCATCTACATGCCTTCATAATTATGTTTCTGCCATGTTTGAATCTGTATAATAATTTGCCATGTTTACGTGGGTGCCATCATATTTTCTGATCCTTTTTGGCTTATGGTCAGTAAGGGACTTTTGATATATGCATTTAGTAGTTTCATGCCATGCCTTTGTTTGCCATTATAAGTTCCTGTAACATGTTGTTTGATAGCTCTAAACATTGCATCGTGATGTTATTTTCTGCAAAGTCTGAAATTGTTATAACTTGCAATCTTACTATGTGTGTTTGAGCATGTTCTAGTAATTTCTGGAGATAGCTCACTGTTCATGTTTTGTAGTGCTTTACCTGTACATCATGCCCATGCCTTTTGTTTTCATGTTGAGGTGTTGTAGCATGTTGTTTTGATGCTTGCAATATGCCTAGTTGCTGTTTTGGACAGCTTGTCCTTTAAACTTGTATGAGTGTGTGTGTTGAACCGTTGCTCCGTTTTGAGTGTGCTCTATATGAAACTTGCTTAGAATTGCATGTAGCTTCATATTATTATGTTGCATCCTTGTTTTGAGGTGTTTGCTTGATGTTTGGGTGCATTTTGCATCAATGCCATGTTTAACTTGTTTTGCTCATATCTTCTAGGCCGTAGCTCCGAACTAAATGAACTTTATATGTAACTTGACTAGAATCTCGTGTAGATCATCTTTGTGCATCTTAACTTGATGTTTAACAACTTGAACATAAGGTTTATTCAGATCTGGACCAATTTCGAAATTTGCATATGAGGACTTACCGGAATTGTTATATGTTGTTCCCGGCCTCATTTAAACTTGCCTTGATGTGTTGCTCTTGTTTGCATCATCTCTTGCCATGAGTAGCTTCATGTAGCTTTGTCATGCATCATGCTTGGTTGTGCATCATGCCTTGTTCATGTGTGGTGTGTTTACCTTGTGGTGTGCTTCTTCTTGTTAGTTCCTGTTTCGTTGCGATCGTGAGGATTCGTTCGTCTACGGTTGGTTCTGCTTCATCCGTTCGTCTTCTTCATGGACTCGTTCTTCTTCCTAATGGGATTTCAGGAAAGATGACCGCTACCCTGGATCTCACTACTATCATTGCTATGCTAGTTGCTTCGTTCTATCGCTATGCTGCGTTACCTATCTTTTGCTCATCAAGCCTCCCATATTACCATGAACCTCTAACCATTGACACCTTCCCTACGCAAACCGTTGTTTGGCTATGTTACCGCTTTTGCTCAGCCCTTCTTATAGCGTTGCTAGTTGCAGGTGAAGTTGAAGATTGCTCCATGGTGAACAGGATTTTGGTTGGGATATCACAATATCTCTTATATTATTTAATGCATCTATATACTTGGTAAAGGGTGGAAGACTCGGCCTTTTGCCTAGTGTTTTGTTCCACTCTTGCCGCCCTAGTTTCCGTCATACCGGTGTTATGTTCCCGGATTTTGCGTTCCTTACGCGGTCGGGTGATTTATGGGACCCCCTTGACAGTTCGCTTTGAATAAAACTCCTCCAACATTGGTTTTACCATTTGCCTCACCACCACCTATCCCTTTCCCTTGGGTCGGCCAACCCGAGGGTCATCTTTATTTTAGCCCCCCCCGGGCCAGTGCTTGTCTAAGTGTTGGTCCGAACCGAGCGATGTCCGGCGCCCCCTGGGCAACCAGGGTCTATGCCAACCCGACGTCTGGCTCATCCGGTGTGCCCTGAGAACGAGATATGTGCAGCTCCTATCGAGATTTGTCGGCACAGCGGGAGGCTTTGCTGGTCTTGTTTTACCATTGTCAAAATGTCTTGTAAACCGGGATTCTGAGTCTGATCGGGTCCTCCTGGGAGAAGGTCTATTCCTTCGTTGATCGCGAGAGCTTGTCATGGGCTAAGTTGGGACACCCCTGCAGGGTATAATCTTTCGAAAGCCGTGCTTGCGATTATAGGCAGATGGGAATTTGTTAATGTCCGGTTGTAGATAACTTGACACCTGATCCGAATTAAAACGCATCAACCGCGTGTGTAGCCGTGATGGTCTCTTCTCGGCGGAGTCCGGGAAGTGAACACGGTTTCTGGGTTATGATTGATGTAAGTAGGAGTTCAGGATCACTTCTTGATCATTACTAGTTGACGACCGTTCCGCTTGCTCTCTTCTCGCTCTTATTTGCGTATGTTAGCCACCATATATGCTTAGTCGCTGCTGCAGCCTCACCACTTTACCCCTTCCTTTCCCTTTAAGCTTTGCTAGTCTTGATACCCATGGTAATGGGATTGCTGAGTCCTCGTGGCTCACAGATTACTACAACAACAGTTGCAGGTACAGGTTATGCGATGATCATGACGCGAGAGCGATGCTTGCTTGCGTTGAGTTCTTCTTCTGCTTCTTCTTCGATCAGGGGATAGGTTCCAGGTCGGCAGCCTGGGCTAGCAGGGTGGATGTCGTTTGAGTTTCTGTTTGTGTTCATCCGTAGTCGGATGATGCTCTGATGTATTGTGATGTTGAATTCATGTGGCATTGTATGCCTTATGTATGTATCCCCATCTATTATGTAATGTTGATGTAATGATATCCACCTTGCAAAAGCGTTTCAATATGCGGGTCTATCCTTGGTGGGACCTTCGAGTTCCTTTTGGATAGGGTCGCATATTGGGCGGGACAAGTTGGTATCAGAGCCTCGACCGACCCTAGGAGCCCCCTTGATTGATCGTGTAGTTTGGCCGATGTTGAGTCTAGAAGAAAACTGTTTTCGGAGTCTAGTTATATCGGAGAGTAGGAATTCTTTTTACTCCTCAGCCCCCTTCGTCGCTCTGGTAAGGAATCTTGACGTAGGTGTTTTGAATTACTTCTCTTCCCCTTCAAATTTTCTTTAGGATCACGCAGTTGGTTTTTTGGTCGTTGATTCTCAGCTCTTTTGATCCGGTGCATTTCTCGTCAAGTTGACTCGAGCCTCTTCATCTTTGCCAAGTTCAATCCTCAGTTGTTTTCTTTTCCCACCCGCCCTCCCTTTTTCATCTCAGAACCGGAGTCCGTAATCGAGTATCCATCCTACTCGTGTGAAGCCTTTGCTTTCTTTCAACTGGTGTTTCTCTTCAAGATATTCATCGATTTCTCCTTCCAAGTTACCTTAGTTTTTCCCGCCCTCCCACCCTCTTCTTCCCGGAGCCTGAGTCTGTTTCGAGCATCAATTTCATTCGTGTGGAGCCTCTTCAGTCTTTCGTAAATTATTTCAACTGGTGAATTCTCGTCTTGTTCGACATTCTTTTCCGGTGGACTTAATTCAAGTTTTTCGGGATGATCACATTCTTTTCGTTGGATCAAGTGTTTTTTTTTCTTCGCTCGTTCTCCTCTCGCCAGTTTATCCTTCCGGAGCGTTCAAGACATCCCAGGAGATTCGTCTGTGTTCGAATTAATTCGAGGTTGTCACCTCATTCAAATATTTCTATTGTTCCGGTGCTTCATCTATCTGCTCGACATCTCTTTCAAACGTTGTTATCTCTTCAGTGGGCCCTAACCCACAGGTTTTTTCCTAGGATCTTACCTGACTCTTCTAATTTCCCCAGAGTTATTCTCAATTCTTTTCAAGTGTGACGTAAGTATGGTTTCCATCAGTCACATGCCTTTCAAGATCGATTTCAAATCATTTCATTGTTGGCTCAACCCCTTCGCTTTTCATTCTCCCGGAGTACCTCAGTAATTTTGTTGGTGTTTCTCGTCGTCATTTGAAGTTTCATGGTTCTAGCTTCATGTTATCAGTCTTGAATTATTCCATTTGTCAGATATTCTTTTCTTACCCATCCGGAGTATGTCAGAAGTTGTTCCCGTTTCTTTTCACCGGAGGCCATCATTCCAGAAGAATTCGTCGTCCTCACATTTCAGCTTCCGTTATCCAATTATCCCGATGCTTCGTTCAAGTAATCAGCTCATTATCTCTTCGTTCTTGTGCATCTAAATCCCCTCTTGCTTATTGGTTCTTCTAATTCTTCCCGGTGATTCATTCTCTTTCATCAGTCATTTTCGAAATCTAACGGTGGTTCGTTCAAGATTCTTTTTCCTTGAGTATCATTTTAGTCCATTCGTTCTTTCAATCCTACCGGTGGTTCATGAAGACTTTCTCAAGTTTTGTGCTATCCCTTCTCAATCCTTTTCAAGAAGAATAAGTAATATGCAAAATCCATTGTTTGTCATCAGTTTAATTTGGTGAAGGATAAGCATACAATAAATCTTATTCTTATTTCATCCAAGTGATCAATCCCTTTCTTCGGAGTTTGTTCTTGATGAACAAATTCTAGTTCCAAGTGTTTTTCATCTTTTCTTTTCCGGAGTTCAAATTTCCTCGGTCATTTCGTCGGATCCTTCATCTAAATCATCGCAATGCTCATCTTATTCTTTCATCCTTCATTTTATCTCGTCATTCTTTTGTTACCGGAGTTCTTCATGGTGGTTCTTCATGATTTAATCTTTTCTTCAAGAGTTCATCAAGATTTTGTTAGTGGAGTTCAAGTATCTTTTCTTCTCTTTTTCTCGAAGTGCAATTAATTCTCCGCATTCTTTTGAAGTGGAGTTTTGCATTTCTTCGTTCTTCTCAGATATTCAAATCCGTTCAACCTTTCCTTCTAAGTTCTTTTCATTCTATTCTGTTAATTCTTCCGGAGGCTTTGCATTGTTCTTCTCGTCAAGTGTAATTCCATCTTGTGAAGTTCGTGTTCTATTCTTTCCTTTTTCAACCGGAGTGCTGCCTAAATTCCTTCAGTCTTATTCGTTTCTTTTCTCATTCTAACCACTCCGGTTAGAACGAGTGATTTCATAATCTATCTGATTCCGTGAGCTTTCGATTCTTGTCATTCTCGTCGTTCCTCTCTTCTTCTCGAGTGCTCTCGATTCTTTGGCTTCTTCTCTTGAGTTCTTGTTTCACCTCATCCTTTTTCCCTTCCGTCTTGGTCCTAAGATCTCGGGACGAGATCTCTTGTTAGTGGAGGAGTGTTGTAACGCCCCGGATCTGATGCGCCAGGTGTCTGCCAGTTATTCGCCGTTGTTGCCATGTCATTTGCTTGCGTGTTGCATTTTATCATGTCATCATGTGCATTGCATTACATACGTGTTCGTTTCTTGCATCCGAGCATTTTCTCCGTTGTCCGTTTTGCAATCCGACACTCCTATGTCCTCCGACGTCCCCCTCTTCTCTCTTTTCATGTGCAGGTGTTAAGCTTTCTCGGAATGTCCCGAGGCTTGCCAAGTGGCCTTGGTATAGCACCGACAGACCGCCTGTCAAGTTTCGTGCCATTTGAAGTTCGTTTGGTACTCCAACGGTTAACCGGGTAACCGTAAAGCCTCCTTCTCCTTGCAGCCCAACACCCCTTCCAAACTGGCCCAAAACCCACCTAACTCCCCTCCATGCTCTCGGTCGTTCGATCACGATTGTGTGGGCGAAAACCGCTCCTCATTTGGACTCTCCTAGCTCCCTCTTCCTATAAATTAGCCCCCTCCCCCGAAATCTCGGGCAAACCGTAGATCAAACTCCACCCGCCGCCGCCGGACAAAAATCCGGGCAGCAGACATGTCCGCCCCGCCGCCGCGCGCCCAATCGGATCCCGCCACCTGTCCTGCCGGCCTCTCTCTCTCTCCTACACACCGCCGCGGGCCCGCCGAGCCCATCTGAGGCCCGCGCGACGCCCGTCCCCGCCGCCGCCCGAGGCACCAGCCTCCGCGACCGGGCCCGCGCGCCGCCGCGCGCCCGAAGCTCCGCCCACCGCCGCCGTCTGCCTCGCCGGAGGCCCATCTCCCTCGCCGACCCCGCCGGCCCCCAGATCCGGCGTCCCCGTGCCGCCCGCGTCCGGATCCGGCGCCTCCTTGGCCGGATCGGCCGTCCCCTTCCGCCGCCCATCGTCGACGTTGCCGGCGCCGAGCGCCTCCGCCTGTCGCCCGAGTGGGCCGGCCTCACCCGCAACCCGGCCCACCTCCTCCTCCATCCTGGGCTGAAGCCCGCTTCGGTGAGAAGCCCGCTATATCCCGTCCGGTCACATTTTAGCTAACCGACGCTCGCTCTGTTTTTTTTCCCGTTCTGAAAACTGCTAAGTCCCCAGTTTCAGTAATTTTCATGCCATGTTCATGCCATTGTATCTCTGCATCCGTAGCTCCGTTTCGTGCATGTAATATGTCAAATTGTTCGTCTCGACGAGTAAACCATTTCATTCCATTGCATCATATTCATTTGAGGTGATCTTGATGATTGAATCTTCGTTGTAAGAGTGCTTCATAATGTTTTCTGCTGTCTGTTATCAGAACGAGCTCTTTTGTCATTTTTGCCATGATTGATGTGTGCATCCTGTGAACTTGGTCCCTAAATGTGTTTTGAACTAGGCTATGTCTTCTTTACAGAGGTGCTTACCATGTATTTTTGTGATCAATGTGGTGACTAGCACAAGCATGCAAACCAGGCATCGTGATGTTGCTGATTTTAGTCCCTGTTCTGCTGTTATTTTCATGCCATGTAAACTTGCTGCTACAGAGAGATCCATGCATATTTTGAGATACTTCAGTAAGGGTGTTTTGAACATGTGGTTATTGTCTATCCATTCATGCCCTTGGTTGCAATTATGGAGTAGTCTAGCATGTCATTTGAGTGCTCTACTTTTGCTTCAAAATGTTTCCTGGCAGATTGTTTACATGTTATTCAATTTAGCCAAGGATGCTATAGTTGATCCTTGCATGCTATGGACTTGTTCTTGACTTGGTTTGTTTCACAAACATGTCTTCTTGATGATGCTATGCTTATCTTGTCATGCAATGACTTGTGGTGAGTGTATCGAGCTTGTTAAGTAGGGTTCATGATGTTGCTGTTATGCCAGGCTGAATCTGTTATTTCACGATGCTATATAAACATGTTGCTACTAATCATTCTATGCATAATCTGGAGATGTTCTATAAACATGTTTTGATATACATGTCATCCTCTATCCATCCATGCCACTGGTTGAATTTATAGGTTGATGTAGCTTCTTGTTTCCTTGCTCCAAAGTTGCTTCATAATGTTGCTGTCAGCCTGTTAACATTAAGTTCACTTGTTAGCATGTGTTTTGCTAGTTATCCATGCACCCTATGACCTTGCTCTTGCCATTCTTAACTTCACAAATATGCCTTCTTACTGTTGGGTGCCTTGCCATGCCATGTATTGCTCTGTAATGAGTTGCACAAGCTCATCTACATGCCTTCATAATTATGTTTCTGCCATGTTTGAATCTGTATAATAACTTGCCATGTTTACGTGGGTGCCATCATATTTTCTGATCCTTTTTGGCTTATGGTCAGTAAGGGACTTTTGATCTATGCATTTAGTAGTTTCATGCCATGCTTTTTTTTTTGCCATTATAAGTTCCTGTAACATGTTGTTTGATAGCTCTAAACATTGCATCGTGATGTTATTTTCTGCAAAGTCTGAAATTGTTATAACTTGCAATCTTACCATGTGTGTTTGAGCATGTTCTAGTGATTTCTGGAGACAGCTCAGTGTTCATGTTTTGTAATGCTTTACCTGTACATCATGCCCATTCCTTTTGTTTTCATGTTGAGGTGCTATAGCATATAGTTTTGATGCTTGCAATATGCCTAGTTGCTGTTTTGGACAGCTTGTCCTTTAAACTTGTGTGGAGTGTATGTGTTTGAACCGTTGCTCCGTTTTGGGTGTGCTCTATATGAAACTTGCTTAGAATTGCATGTAGCTTCATAGTATTATGTTGCATCCTTGTTTTGAGGTGTTTGCTTGATGTTTGGGTGCATTTTGCATCAATGCCATGTTTAACTTGTTTTTGCTTATATCTTCTAGACCGTAGCTCCGAACTAAATGAACTTGATATGTAACTTGACTAGAATCTCGTGTAGATCATCTTTGTGCATTTTAACTTGATGTTTAACAACTTGAACATAAGGTTTATTCAGATCTGGACCAATTTCGAAATTTGCATATGAGGACTTACCGGAATTGTTATATGTTGTTCCCGGCCTCATTTAAACTTGCCTTGATGTGTTGCTCTTGTTTGCTTCATCTCTTGCCATGAGCAGCTTCATGTAGCTTTGTCATGCATCATGCTTGGTTGTGCATCATGCCTTGTTCATGTGTGGTGTGTTTACCTTGTGGTGTGCTTCTTCTTGTTAGTTCCTGTTTCGTTGCGATCGTGAGGATTCGTTCGTCTACGGTTGGTTCGGCTTCATCCGTTCGTCTTCTTCATGGACTCGTTCTTCTTCCTAGCGGGATTTCAGGCAAGATGACCGCTACCCTGGATCTCACTACTATCATTGCTATGCTAGTTGCTTCGTTCTATCGCTATGCTGCGTTACCTATCTTTTGCTCATCAAGCCTCCCATATTGCCATGAACCTCTAACCTTTGACACCTTCCCTACGCAAACCGTTGTTTGGCTATGTTACCGCTTTTGCTCAGCCCCTCTTATAGCGTTTCTAGTTACAGGTGAAGTTGAAGATTGCTCCATGGTGAACAGGATTTTGGTTGGGATATCACAATATCTCTTATATTATTTAATGCATCTATATACTTGGTAAAGGGTGGAAGACTCAGCCTTTTGCCTAGTGTTTTGTTCCACTCTTGCCGCCCTAGTTTCCGTCATACCGGTGTTATGTTCCCAGATTTTGTGTTCCTTACGCGGTCGGGTGATTTATGGGACCCCCTTGACAGTTCGCTTTGAATAAAACTCCTCCAGCAAGGCCTAACATTGGTTTTACCATTTGCCTCACCACCACCTATCCCTTTCCCTTGGGTCGTCCAACCTGAGGGTCATCTTTATTTTAGCCCCCCCCCCGGGCCAGTGCTTGTCTAAGTGTTGGTCCGAACCGAGCGATGTCCGGCGCCCCCTGGGCAACCAGGGTCTATGCCAACCCGACGTCTGGCTCATCCGGTGTGCCCTGAGAACGAGATATGTGCAGCTCCTATTGGGATTTGTCGGCACAACGGGAGGCTTTGCTGGTCTTGTTTTACCATTGTCGAAATGTCTTATAAACCGGGATTCCGAGTCTGATCGGGTCTTCCTGGGAGAAGATCTATTCCTTTGTTGATCGCGAGAGCTTGTCATGGGCTAAGTTGGGACACCCCTGCAGGGTATAATCTTTCGAAAGCCGTGCCTGCGGTTATAGGCAGATGGGAATTTGTTAATGTCCGGTTGTAGATAACTTGACACCTGATCCGAATTAAAACGCATCAACCGCGTGTGTAGCCGTGATGGTCTCTTCTCGGCGGAGTCCGGGAAGTGAACACGGTTTCTGGGTTATGATTGACGTAAGTAGGAGTTCAGGATCACTTCTTGATCATTACTAGTTGACGACCGTTCCGCTTGCTCTCTTCTCGCTCTTATTTGCGTATGTTAGCCACCATATATGCTTAGTCGCTGCTGCAGCCTCACCACTTTACCCCTTCCTTTCCCTTCAAGCTTTGCTAGTCTTGATACCCATGGTAATGGGATTGCTGAGTCCTCGTGGCTCACAGATTACTACAACAACAGTTGCAGGTACAGGTTATGCGATGATCATGACGCGAGAGCGATGTTTGCTTGCGTTGAGTTCTTCTTCTGCTTCTTCTTCGATCAGGGGATAGGTTCCAGGTCGGCAGCCTGGGCTAGCAGGGTGGATGTCGTTTGAGTTTCTGTTTGTGATTCATCCGTAGTCGGATGATGCTCTGATGTATTGTGATGTTGAATTCATGTGGCATTGTATGCCTTATGTATGTATCCCCATCTATTATGTAATGTTGATGTAATGATATCCACCTTGCAAAAGCGTTTCAATATGCGGGTCTATCCTTGGTGGGACCTTCGAGTTCCTTTTGGATAGGGTCGCATATGGGGCGTGACACGTGGTCTTCATGGCATCCCGGAAACTACGACACTACTTTCAAGAGTGTTCAATCAAGGTGGCGTCTGAAGTTCCACTCAACGATATAATAAATAACTGCGATGCCACGGGCTGGATTGCTAAGTGGGCCATCGAGCTCCTCCCGTTCGACATTACATATAAACCACGGCGAGCCATCAAATCGCAAGTATTGGCTGACTTCGTCGCCGAATGGACAGAAGCCGAACTCCCTAAAGAGTACGGCGCATATTCCAATTGGATCATGCACTTTGATGGCTCTAAAATGCTGGCTGGTCTGGGAGCGGGTGTTGTCTTGACATCCCCCACCGGAGATACAGTCCAATATGTACTCCAAATACTATACACAGACTCCAACATGCAGCTGAATACGAGGCTCTGTTGCATGGTCTTCGGATGGCTGTCTCCATGGGCATCCAACGCCTAGAAGTGCGTGGGGATTCGAACCTCGCAATATCTCAAATAAATGGAGACTTCAACGCCAAGGATCCGAAAATGGTGGCTTATCGTAATGCCGTCCTCCAAATGTTAGCTCGATTCGAGGGGCTTGAATTTCATCATGTGGTTCGAGAAAACAATCAAGCGGCGGATATCCTTGGCCGCATCGGCACTAAGCGCGACCCCCTCCCACCTAACATCTTCTTGGAAAGGCTGTTCAAGCCATCCGTGGTGTGGCAAGGGGAGACCGGCAATACTAGTCTAGATCCGACCACAACCCCAGATTCCGAACACACTGACATAATCAAAGGCTCTGCCACCGAAATAACACCTTCGGCCCATCTAATCATGGCTGTCATTGCCCCATGGACCGAACCCTTCTTAGCCTACCTAAATAGGCAAGAACTCCCCAAGGATCAAAATGAGGCATGCTGCATTGTGCGGCGCTCTAAAGCCTACAAGGTCCATGAGGGTGAGGTTTATAAGAAAAGCGCTACCATAGTACTTCAAAGATGTATCTCCGAAGAGGAAGGGCGGCAGATCTTGGCCGAAATTCATGCTAGACTCGGCGACCACCATGCCGCAGCTCGGGCCCTTGTAAGCAAGGCCTTCCGTACAGGTTTCTACTGGCCAACAGCCCGAGCAGACGCACAAGACCTCGTCCAACATTGCGTCGGTTGCCAGCTTTTCGCCAACAAAAGCCATATGCCGCCCACCGCTCTCCAAACAATCCCCATAACTTGGCCCTTTGCGGTCTGGGGGCTCGATATGGTCGGACCCCTTAAAGGAGGAAGCCATAAGAACAAAAAATACATGTTGGTCATTGAGGGAGTCCTGGATTAGGGGGTCCTCAGACAGCCGGACTATGTACTTGTGCCGAACTGTTGGACTATGGAGATGCAAGATTGAAGACTTTGTCCCGTGTCCGGGTGGGACTCTCCTTTGCGTGGAAGGCAAGCTTGGCAATTCAGACATGTAGATTTTCTTCTCTGTAACCGACTCTGTGTAACCCTAGCCCCCTCCGGTGTCTATATAAATCGGAGGGTTTAGTCCATAGGACAAGAACAATGAGAATCATAGGCTAGCCTCTAGGGTTTAGCCTCTATGATCTCGTGGAAGATCAACTCTTGTAATACTCATATCATCAAGATCAATCAAGTAGGAAGTAGGGTATTACCTCCATAGAGAGGGCCAGAACCTGGGTAAACATTGTGTCCCCGGCCTCCTGTTACCATTAGCCTTAGAAGCATAGTTCGAGACCCCCTACCCGAGATCCACCGGTTTTGACACCGACATTGGTTATTTCATTGAGAGTTCCACTATGTCGTCACGGTAAGGCTTGATGGCTCCTTCAATCATCCATGATGAAGCGATCCAGGGTGAGGTTTTCCTCCCCGGACAGATATTCGTATTCGGCGGCTTCACACTGCGGGCCAACTCGCTTGGCCATCTGGAGCAGATCGATAGCTACGCCCCTGGTCATCAGGTTAGGTTTGGAAGCCTGAACTACACCGCCGACATCCGCGGAGACTTGATATTCAACGGATTCGAGCCCATGACAGGTGCACTGAACAGTCACGATGAGCATGACTTAGATCTGCCATCAGAAGGTGTTCGGGAGATCACACCTGCAGCTGCCCCAATTCTCAATCCGGAGCAGATCATGCCATCGGAGGACGGGTGGATGGACCCGCCACAGAGGCCGCACACTCATCGGCGATAGTGCCGAACACAGACTTCGCCTCCAATGAGGTCTGTGTCATCGGACCCTCGGAATCGTCTCCGATAATAGGCTCCAAACCGCGCGCATCCATGCCTATCGAACCTGACTGGGCACCGATCATGGAGTTTACCTCCGCGGTTATCTTTCAGCACTCTCCCTTGGCTGACGTGCTAAATTCATTAAAATCCCTCTCCCTGTTAGGAGACTCTTAGCCGAACTATGTCCGGCTTGAGTGGGAAGCGGACGATGAAGAAATTCGTTCCCCACCCACCACCCACTTAATAGCCACTATTGACGACTTAACCGACATGCTTGATTTCGACTCCGAAGACACTGACGGTACTAAAGACGATACCGGAGAAGAACAGGAACCACCGCCCACAGGGCGGTGGATAACCACCTCATCATATGATATATACATGGTGGACACACCCAAAGAAAACAACGGTGAGGAACGGAAGGATGCAATGGAGGATAACCCTCTTGAGAAGCAACCAAAGCGCCAACGTCGGCGCCGCTCTAAATCCCGCCACAACAAAAACAGCGATAACGACACAAGAAAGAATAATACCCCGGTCGACTCCAAAGGTAACGACGACCCCATGGACCCAACAATAGAGCAGGATGAGCCAGGGGACGGCGAACATAGTCCGGGGCCACTGTCCGATCATGGCGATGGCAAAGATAAAACTCATAAACCTGTCTCCGAAGAGGAGAACAGTCCGGACGATGATGCACTCATCATCCTGGAAAAGCATCTGGAACAAGAGGACCTCCACAAAAGGCTTATCGCCACCGCAAGGAGCTTGAAGAAGCAGAAGCAAAGGCTTAAGGCCGCGCAGGATACACTCAACCACAGATGGAACAAAGTGTTTGACACTGACGAAAAATACGATGGCGTTCGCCACACAAAGAGCTACCCAAAGCGCAAGCTGCTACCCGAATTCAACGACGAGGCTATAGAGCCCATCCCGCCGAAAAATAATAAGATCGATCTGCCGGACCGACCACCCTGTGGCTGAGATAGAGCGGCTAATGACGCTGCACACAAGTCAGCACACGATCTACGTGAGCACCTGGACAAAAAAGTTGGTATGGCCAGGTCCATCTATGGATCTAGGAAGCGTGCTCCTACACAGGATCACGGCCACCAAAACGACTATACCAATCGAATACCAGCTCGGAATCAACACCGTACACTACGTCCGCCAGAAACACGCCACGACACATCCAAATACAGGGGTGCTGCGGCACCCCCTGTGCTTCACCGATGAGGTGCTGGATCACGAATTTCCAAAGGAATTTAAACCCGTAAACATAGAGGCATACGACAGAATGACAGACCCTACAGTCTAGATTGAGGACTTTATTCTTCACATCCACATGGCTCGCGGAGACGATCTCCACGCCATCAAATACTTGCCCCTCAAGTTGAAAGGACCAGCTCGACACTGGTTGAAAAGCCTCCCCCAAAACTTAATTGGAAGTTGGGAGGAACTTGAGGATGCTTTCAGGGCCATTTTTCAAGGGACCTATGTCCGACCTTCGGACGCAGACGATTTAAGTAACATAATCCAACAACCCGGAGTGTCAGCCCGTAAGCTTTGGAACAGATTTCTCACAAAGAAGAACCAAATCGTCGATTGCCCGGATGCTGAAGCCTTAGCGGCTTTCAAACACAGTGTCCGGGACGAATGGATCGGCAGACTCCTCGGCCAGGAAAAACCGAGGACAATGGCAGCCCTCACAAGCCTTATCACCCGCTTTTGCGCGGGCGAGGACAGTTGGTTGGCCCGCAGCGGCACCAGCGACCCAGGCACATCCGAAGTCAGGGACGGCAATGGAAAGCCGTGACGCAATAAAAACAAGTGTCAAAACAATGAAGACAACCCAGACAACACGGCGGTAAACGCTGGATTCAGGGGCTCTCGACCCGGTCAACGGAAAATTCCATTTAAAGACGGCAGAGATGGACCGTCCAGCCTAAACAAAATCCTAGACAGATCATGTCAGATTCATGGCACCCCCGAGAAATCTGCGAATCACACCAACAGAGAATGCTGGGTCTTCAGGCATGCTGGCAAGCTAAACGCCGAACACAAGGGGAGGGAGCCGCCAAGTGAAGACGAGGACGAACCTCGCCAGCCGAACACTGGGGGACAGAAAAAAATTCCACCAGAGGTCAAAACAGTGAACATGATTTACGCAACTCACATACCAAAGAGGAAACGCAAACGCGCACTCCGAGACGTATACGCTGTAGAGCCCGTCGCCCCCAAATTCAACCCATGGTCAGCCTGCCCAATCACTTTCGATCGGAGGGATCATCTGACTAGTATCCGGCATGGAGGTTCAGCTGCCTTAGAGCTCGACCCAATAATCAACGGATACCATCTCACCCGAGTCCTCATGGACGGCGACAGTAGTCTTAATCTGATATATCAGGACACTGTCCGTAAGATAGGGATAGACCCGTCAAGAACTAGCCAAAGCAATACTACCTTTAAAGGAGTAATACCAGGCGTAGAGGCCCGCTGCATGGGCTCTCTAGCACTGGTGGTTGTATTCGGTTCTCCCGACAACTTCCGAAGCGAAGAACTAATCTTTGACATCGCTCCATTCCGAAGCGGCTACCATGCACTACTCGGTAGAACGGCCTTCGCTTGTTTCAATGCAGTACCACATTACGCTTATCTTAAAATTAAGATGCCCGGTCCACGTGGCGTCATCACAATCAGCAGAAATACATAGCGTTCCTTGCGTGTGGAAGAATATGTGGCGGCTCTAGCAGCCAAACCATTGAACGACCTCTCCAACCCGAATAAATGATCGGTCGTCGAGACCACGGACACGGCTAGACGTGTCTGGCGCACCACTTGTTGTAGCAGTAATGACCCGCAAGTATACGGGATAGTTGTAGCCTCTTTCGATAAGTAAGAGTGTCGAACCCAACAAGGAGCTAAAGGTAGAACAAATACTCTCTCAAGTCCTATCGACCACTGATACGACTCTACGCACGCTTGACGTTCGCTTTACCTAGAACAAGTATGAAACTAGAAGTACTTTGTAGGTGTGATAGGATAGGTTTGCAAGATAATAAAGAACACGTAAATAAAAAGTAGGGGCTGTTTAGATAAAGATGCAATAAAGTAAATAAAGCGAGTGTGGAAAAGTGGTGGTAGGAATTGTGAAAGTGTCCCTAAGCAATTGACTACGTTACTAGACCGATAGCAAGTTTTATGTGGGAGAAGCCACTGCTAGCATGTCATCCCTGACTTGAAATTCTATGCATTTATGATTGGAACTATTAGCAAGCAGTCCGCAACTACTAACGTTCATTAAGGTAAAACCCAACCATAGCATTAAGATATATTGGTCCTCCTTCAATCCCATATGCAACAATCCCCTTACTCGGGTTTAAGCTTCTGTCACTCTAGCAATCCACTATAAGCGAATCATGAATGTATTGCAACACCCTACAGCGGGAATCCCTCATGCTTGCACGACACGGAGGGCACAATAGGACAGAAACATAACCACAAGCAAATTAAACCAATCATAGCAACTCATCAACCACCAATAGGACAGCGAAAATCTACTCAGACATCATAGGATGGCAACACATCATGGGAAAATAATATGAAGCATAAAGCACCATGTTCAAGTAGAGGGTACAGCGGGTTGCGGGAGAGTGGACCGCTGAATATAGATGGGGGAAGGTGACAGAGATGTTGGTGAAGATGATGGAGGTGTTGGTGAAGATCGCGGTGATGATGATGGCCCCTGGCGGCGTTCCGGCGCCACCGGAAGCAAGGGGGAGAGAGCCCCCCTTCTTCTTCTTCTTCCTTGACCTCCTCCCTAGATGGGAGAAGGGTTTCCCCTCTGGTCCTTGGCTCCCATGGCGTGGGAGGGGCGAGAGCCCCTCCGAGATTGGATCTATCTCTCTGTTTCTGCGTTCTTTGATTCTACCCCTTCACCATTTCTTTTATATTTGGAGATCCGTAACTCCGATTGGGGTGAATCTTTCGCCCAGATTTTTCTCGTAAAATTAGCTTTCTTGCGGCAAAAGAAGAGCGTCAACCGCCTTACAGGTGGCCCACGAGAGTCCAGGGCGCGCCCAGGGGGGGGGGGAAGGGCGCGCCCCCCTGTCTCGTGGCCACCCCGGACACCATTTCGCGTTGATTCTTCCTCCGGAAAATCCCAAATATTCCAAAATAATTTTCCATCCATTTTTATCCCGTTTGGATTCCATTTGATATTGGGTTTCTGCGAAACATAAAACATGCAACAGACAGGAACTGGCACTGGGCACTGGATCAATATGTTAGTCCCAAAAATAGTATAAAAAGTTGCCAAAAGTATATGGAAGTTGAAGAATATTGGCATGGAAAAATCAAAAATTATAGATACGATGGAGACGTATCAACATCCTCAAGCTTAATTCCTGCTCGTCCTTGAGTAGGTAAATGATAAAAAAGATAATTTTTGATGTGGAATGCTACCTAGCATAATCTTGATCATGTGTCTAATCATGGCATGAATATCAAGACACGAGTGATTCAAAGCAATAGTCTATCATTTGACATAAAAACGATAATACTTCGAGCATACCAACCAAGCAATTATGTCTTATCGAAATAATATAGCCAAAGAAAGCTCATCCCTACAAAATCATATAGTCTGGCTATGCTCCATCTTCATCACACAAAGCATTCAAATCATGCACAACCCCGATGACGAGCCGAGCAATTAGTTCATACTTTTTAACGCGCTTAAGCTCTTACGCACTACATGAACGCAAGCCATGGACATAGAACTATGGTGGTATATGTTGGTGGTTGTGAGCCCAAAAAGGGAGAAGATAGTCTCACATCAACTAGGCCTATCAATGGGCTATGGAGATGCCCATCAATAGATATCAATGTGAGTGAGTAGGGATTGCCATGCAACGGATGCACTAAGAGCTATAAATATATGAAAGATCAACAAAAGAAGCTAAGTGGGTGTGCATCCAACTTGCTTGCTCACGAAGACCTAGGGCATTTTGAGGAAGCCCATCATTGGAATATACCAGCCAAGTTCTATAATGAAAAATTCCCACTAGTATATGAAAGTGAAAGCATAGGAGGCTCTCTCTATGAAGAACATGGTGCTACTCTGAAGCACAAGTGTGGTAAAAGGATAGTAACATTGCCCTTCTCTCTTTTTCTCTCATTTTTTTTATTTTCCATTTTTTTTAATTTTCATTTTTTCATTTTTTTCTTTCTTTTTGGTGGGCTTCTTTGGCCTTTTTTTATTATTTGGGCTTCTTTGGCCTCTTTTATTTTTCATAAAGTCCGGAGTCTCATCCCGACTTGTGGGGGAATCATAGTCTCCTTCATCCTTTCCTCACTGGGGCAATGCTCTAATAATGATGATCATCACACTTTTATTTACTTACAACTCAATATTACAACTCTCGAACAGAGATATGACTCTATATGAATGCTTCCGGGGGTGTACCGGGATGTGCAATGATCTAGCATAGCAATGACATCAAAAAACGGACAAGCCATGAAAACATCATGCTAGCTATCTTACGATCATGCAAAGCAATATGACAATGACTACTCAAGTCATGTATATGATGATGATGGAAGTTGCATGGCAATATATCTCGGAATGGCTATGGAAATGCCATAGGTAGGTATGGTGGCTGTTTTGAGGAAGGTAAATAATGGGTTCATGATACCGGCGAAAGTTGCGCGGCACAATAGAGGCTAGCAAAGTGGAAGGGTGAGTGTGCGTATATCCATGGACTCACATTAGTCATAAAGAACTCATATACTTATTGCAAAAGTCTACTTAGCCCTCGAAGCAAAGTACTACTACGCATGCCCCTAGGGGGATAAATTGGTAGGAAAAGACCATCGCTCGTCCCCGACTGCCACTCATAAGGAATACAATCAAAAGACACTTCATGCTCCAACTTCGTTACATAACGGTTCACCATGCATGCATGCTACGGGACTTGCAAACCTCAACACAAGTATTTCTCAATTTCACAATTACTCTACTAGCACGACTCTAATATCACCACCTTTATATCGCAAAACTATTGCAAGGAATCAAACATATCATATTCAGTGATCTACAAGTTTTATGTAGGATTTTATGACTAACCATGTGAATGACCAATTCCTGTCATTTCTCTAAATTGATATAAGTGAAGCAAGAGAGTTTAATTATTTATACAAAAGATATGCCCACGCTCTAACAACTATAAGTGAAGCAAAAGAGCATTCTACAAATGGCGGTTTTCTATGTGAAGAGAAACAGGCAATCCAAACTTCAAATGATATAAGTGAAGCACATGAAGCATTCTATAAAGCCATACTCAAAAGATTTAAGTGAAGTGCAATGAGCATTCTATAAATCAACCAAGGACTATCTCATACCAGCATGGTGCATAAAAGAAAAGTGAAAACTAAATGCAAAAGACGCTCCAAGACTTGCACATAATGCATGAACGAAACGAATTCGAAAACATACTGATACTTGTTGCAGAAAGAGGGGATGCCTTCCGGGGCATCCCCAAGCTTAGACGCTTGAGTCTCCTTGAATATTTACTTGGGGTGCCTCGGGCATCCCCAAGCTTGAGCTCTTGCCTCTCTTCCTTTTCCTCATATCGAGACATCCTCGATTAGACACTACATCCACACAAAACTTCAACAGAAAACTCGGTAAGATCCGTTAGTATAATAAAGCAAATCACCACTCTAAGTACTGTTGCAAACCAATTCATATTTTGTTTTTGCATTGTGTCTACTGTAATATAACTTTTCCATGGCTTAATCCACTGATATAAATTGATAGATTCATCAAAACAAGTAAACTATGCATCAAAAACAGAATCTGTCAAAAACAGAACAGTCTGTAGCAATCTGAACATCCACCATACTTATGGTTCCCCAAAAATTCTACCAAAATTAGGAAAAATAAAAAAAATGTATATCAAGACATTGCAAAAGGAACAGAACCAATTGACGTTCCAGTTAAACATGTAAAATCGCGCACTTCAGCCAAAGTTTCTGTCCTGCACCGTACAAACCAACAAGCATTGTAAACATCCTAAAGGCAAACCTTAGCACATTATTTTTATAATACAATGGAATTGTACAAGGGGATAATTATTTTTGTTGAAAAGTTTCTGTAATCAATATTCACAAAGTTTCCGAGAGCATGAACAAAGTTCAAGGCTAGCTCCCACTTCAACAATGCTTGTCTCTCTCACTTTCACTTTCCTTTTTGAAAAGTTTTTAGGTTCCCCTCTTTATTTTTGTGTTTTTAAACTATATTAAAGCACTCAACAGAAATAAATGACTCTCTAAAACTTCTGGGTTGTCTCCCTGGCAGCCCTTTCTTTAAAGCCATTAAGCTAGGCATTGAGTGCTCAAGTAACGAATCCACCCGGATCCCAAGGTATATCAAAGCCAATTTTAATTAACAATGATTTGTAATTTAGTAGTGAGCACAAAGTAACATATATCAAGCAACAACGAAGTCTAACTCTCTTCCTATGCATCGGCATGTCATAAAAGAACAATTCATGCACACCAAGTAAAGGCCAATGCATAGTATAAACAGTTTCTTGCAATTCTATCGTGTTGGAAACATAAAGAGGCGGATATAGAGTTCCTCTCTCATAATAATTGCAAGTAGGAGCAGCAAGCACATGCATATTATATTCATCAAATCATCATGTGCAATGGTTAAAGGCAACCCATCAATATAATCCTTAATAAGCACAAACTTCTCCGATATAGTGTAGTTTGGAGAATTCAAAAAAATAATAGGACTATCATGCGTGGGTGCAATAGCAACAATTTCATGTTTAACATAAGGAAATATAGCAAGTTCATCTCCAAAAGCATAATTCATATTGGCATCTTGGCCACAAGCATAGCAAGCATCATCAAAAAGGGATATTTCAAGAGAATCAACAGGATCATAGCAATCATCCTTCGGTAAGCACGAAGGGGAATTAAACAATGTATGAGTTGAAGAGTTACTCTCATTAGAAGGTGGGCACGGGTAGCTAATACGCTTTTCCTCCTTTTGTTCTTCGCTCTCCTCATCATCTTTTTCATCTAATGAGCTCACTATTTCATCAAATTCTTCTTCCATAACTTCCTGTAAAATATTAGTCTCTTCTTGGACAGCGGAGAAGTCCTCAATATATGGTTTAACATAGGCATTAGACGCATAATTATCATAACAATATTGAAATATGGCAAAATTTTCAGATTTGTAAAGAGTAGCATCATACTTTTCAATCAAAGAGGCAATCTCATAAGCACCTTTAAAAGCAACAAATTCTTCAATTTGTTGAACATCATAGTAATTGTAAACACCCTTAGCATACGAAGATACGATTCCATTATCACTAAACAAGCATTGATAGGGTAGGTGTTTCTTAGGGTCTTCAGAACAACAAGTAAACTCATATATTTCACCTAAATTCCAAGCATAGCATTGCAAACGTTGAATTTGATCCCATAATAGTTTCCCTTTTGCAGATATATGGTGTCGCACAAAACAAGCATGCTCATCAAAAGATTTGCCATCAACTAAACTAGTGGGGGTTTCAGCACGAGCACAAAGGGATCGAAGATGATCCAAGTAACAAGCTTCAGGAGTGTGATAGATTTTGAGTGGTTCTATAACCACTGGTTCAGTAGGTACAACTAATTTTTTTGGTATTTTGCATTTCCTACCCATAGCTAAAGATAGAAAACAACTAAGAACAACAAATAAAAATTACTTAGTGATAAAGCAAACAAGCACACACGAGAATATTCACCCCACGCTATGACTCCCTGGCAACAGCGCCAGAAAAAGGTCTTGATGACCCGCAAGTATACGGGATAGTTGTAGCCTCTTTCGATAAGTAAGAGTGTCGAACCCAACGAGGAGCTAAAGGTAGAACAAATACTCTCTCAAGTCCTATCGGCCACTGATACGACTCAACGCACGCTTGACGTTCGCTTTACCTAGAACAAGTATGAAACTAGAAGTACTTTGTAGGTGTGATAGGATAGGTTTGCAAGATAATAAAGAACACGTAAATAAAAAGTAGGGGATGTTTAGATAAAGATGCAATAAAGTAAATAAAGCGAGTGTGGAAAAGTGGTGGTAGGAATTGTGAAAGTGTCCCTAAGCAATTGACTACATTACTAGGCCGATAGCAAGTTTTATATGGGAGAGGCCACTGCTAGCATGTCATCCCTGACTTGGAATTCTATGCACTAATGATTGGAACTATTAGCAAGCAGTCTACAACTACTAACGTTCATTAAGGTAAAAACCAACCATAGCATTAAGATATGTTGGTCCCCCTTCAATCCCATACGCAACAATCCCCTTACTCGGGTTTAAGCTTCTGTCACTCTAGCAACCCACTATAAGCGAATCATGAACGTATTGCAACACCCTACAGCGGGAATCCCTCATGCTTGCGTGACACGGAGGGCACAATAGGACAGCAACATAACCACAAGCAAATTAAACCAATCATAGCAACTCATCAACCACCAATAGGACAACGAAAATCTACTCAGACATCATAGGATGGCAACACATCATGGGAAAATAATATGAAGCATAAAGCACCATGTTCAAGTAGAGGGTACAGTGGGTTGCCGGAGAGTGGACCGCTGAATATAGATGGGGGAAGGTGATGGAGATGTTGGTGAATATGATGGAGGTGTTGGTGAAGATCGCGGTGATGATGATGGCCCCTGGCGGCGTTCCGGCGCCACCGGAAGCAAGGGGGAGAGAGCCCCCCTTCTTCTTCTTCTTCCTTGACCTCCTCCCTAGATGGGAGAAGGGTTTCCCCTCTGGTCCTTGGCTCCTATGGCGTGGGAGGGGCGAGAGCCCCTCCGAGATTGGATCTATCTCTCTATTTCTGCGTTCTCTGATTCTACCCCTTCACCGTTTCTTTTATATCTGGAGATCCGTAACTCCGATTGGGGTGAATCTTTCGCACAGATTTTTCTCGTAAAATTAGATTTCTTGAGGCAAAAGAAGAGCGTCAACCACCTTACATGTGGCCCACGAGAGTCCTGGGCACGCCCGAGGGGGGGGGGGTAGGGAGGGCGCGCCCCCTGTCTCGTGGCCACCCCGGACACTGTTTCACGTTGATTCTTCCTCCGGAAAATCCCAAATATTCCAAAATAATTCTCTGTCTGTTTCTATCCCGTTTGGATTCTGTTTGATATTGGGTTTCTGCGAAACATAAAACATGCAACAGACAGGAATTGGCACTGGGCACTGGATCAATATGTTAGTCCCAAAAATAGTATAAAAAGTTGCCAAAAGTATATGAAAGTTGAAGAATATTGGCATGGAACAATCAAAAATTATAGATACGACGGAGACGTATTGAGCAGCCCAGATAAACCTGAGCTTGGTCGACGAATACGCCCCCACATGTGGTGCTAGGGGCTCCCCGCATGTAAAAGGGTCCATAGTTCGGCTCGACCCTATTACTACACAATAGATTGAATTCTCATGGTCCATTAAGAATAACCAACTTTTCACACGATCACACTAGATTCTTTCATCTGGGTTTTTTTACAGATGATCATCGTGCTACACCCCTCCAGGATACGGCACAACGGAGACAAAGGCACAGACATGCATCCGGGCCTTGTTCAAAGGTTTCTCTTTAGATTAAGACCCTGTGTAAACCTTTTTTACTGTCGCTTGTTGCTTCACACCCTCCGGGCGCTCAAAACAACCGAGAGGGATACTAGCGTTATGGGCAAGCTCTTTCATCATGCCAGATTAATGCATGTACCTAGAAATTCAGGGCTCATTATCGAGGGCGGTACTCAGCCCAGTATATGTTGTAAAGTTTGAATACCTTCGGGAGTGTTCGGCGTCGCGAGTTTGGCCTTATATGCATCAGCTCCGAATCATGTCTTTGGTCAATAGTTGGGTTTGCCCAGCTCTCGTGTTTTTCTACCTTACGTTCCGCTCTATCGGCTAAGGTGGCACTGGGAGAACTACTGCGATTGTGCCCTGGTTCATCTGGATGAGCACCTCAGTAGAGAAAGCCGAAAACTGACTGTCATGATAAAGCGAGAGACTGGTCAACCACTCGATGACTCAGCGGAATCTTCGCGATTCCTCTGCATTAACGAAGGACCGGTTTCCCGGTCACGCATGTACACGCACCGTATTCGGATGAACACGGATGTACCAAGGGCTATATAGTAGCCCACCGTCAAACTCCTATGGCTAAGTGAAAGTGTTAAAGCTATATAGTCAGATTGCCTTGTTCGCCGCGCTATCACCTCCTTAACGGACCAAGACGTTGGATCCAGTGTGATTACGCGCTTTACCGAACACCCCCGCACTATATGCGTGGGGGCTGAAGCCGACGACTGCAAACTTTTAGGTTATATACATACATACATAAACGGTCGCACAGGAGGCGCTCAATACTTTACGGGCAAAAGTATAAATATAACCTTTATAATCAAAATAGCATTGTTTTTACAATCAAAATACATGTCACTAGAACATAGTACTCTTTGAGCACTGAGCCTCTATTAATCGGGCACCTTCTAGGACTTCTTCAAAATAGTGCTCGGGCGAGTACTGACCCCCCGGCGGACCCCTGGTTACAACATCGATGGCCTCCATCTCCGCCCAATATGTCTTAACACGGGCAAGAGCCATCCGTGCACCCTCTATGCATGCCGACCTCTTGACAACATTGATATGCGGCACAACACGGAGAAATTGTCGCACCAAACCAAAATAACTACCCGGGCTCGGTTCCTTCTGCCACAGATGGTCCACGACAGCCTTCACGGCAAGCCCGGACAACCTATGGAGCTCGGCCCACTCGGCCATTTGCTCATTCAATAGCAGCAGACGCTTTGGAGCACTGAACTGCGACCAGAACAATCTTTCCACCTCATGATCTTTCCGATCCTTGAAATACTCCGTCGCATCAGCAATACTCTTCGCTAAATCCAAGTATGTGTCTGCAGAACTCCATAGTTGATCAAGAGGGGCATACTTTGGATCTCCGAACTTCGTTCACAATAAAAAAGGGCTTCCCAGCCGCGATATCACCGGCTTGACGAAGCTCCTACCGCGCTGCTCTGATTTCATAGCGAGTTTCCTTGGCTGCTTCCAAGGCCTTCTTTAGGCCAGCCATTTTCGTTTGGCTTTCCCTTTCGAGGAGCTCATATCGGCTGGCGGCATTTTGCAGCTCAAGAGCCATGTTGGCTATTTTATCTTCGCCCGGGCGACGAGCAGCCTGTTCGGCTTTTAACTCTTCGGCTGCCTTCAGGGCGGCCACATCACTTCTCCTGGCTTGCTCCTTGGCCTGGGCAAGTTCTGCCCGAAGGGTCTCCACGGCGGCATCTCCATCTACAGTTAAAGCATATTATAAATACTAGCATCATGCTCTTATTAATATTTGCTGACCACCCAAATATACATACCTTGTGCCTCGTCAAGCCTCTTGTTCACAAGCGTGATGTCAGCATCCTCCACATCAAGTTGCCGCCTCAGTTCGGCAAATTCAGTAGCCTGGTCAGCCGCCAGATCTGTAGCCTCCTGCGCACAAGAGCACACTATCAGTACCTGAGACTATGATCCTCTACTTGCCTCGTCTGGATGGCAACCAGAGTCTCAGGGGCTACTACCTATACAAAGTACACCTTGCGTGTGTGGTACAGTCAAAAATATATACATCACTTTGCGTACCTCAAAGCCTCTTAGCAGGCTCGTAAAAGCTTCATTCAACCCGCTTTTTGTGGATGAAATCCTCTCAACCACCGTACCCATTAAGGTACAATGCGCCTCTGAGATAGACGCTTGCTCCAGAAGACCCATCAATGTGTCCGGTTGTGCACCGGACAATCCTGGGCTCTTTCTGTTGGTCACCTTAGGAGCCGAGAACTCTGGACTTCGGGTGGCCGAAGAATTATCTTCTAGCCTTTGCGGATCAGGAGAAATCCTCCGTGACGACACTTCAGGGTCGTCCGTCTCGTGAGGTGGGGAAGCAGGAGGAGGCGTTTTGCTTTCCATCATCTCCGGAAGAAGATCCCCCGAAGACGAACATTGTGGAGAGGGCAATGAGCCGGACTGCAAAACATATGTCTCGGTTGTTATTCTCAGGGAAAAAGCAGGATATATTTACTAAAGTGCCTTTGTTCACTTACGGCTCGGCTGACGGCTGGCCCCCTTGTGGGCGTTGTGCGGAAAGGACACCCTCCGGGGCAGGGCCCCCTGGTGAAGGTTTTTCCCCTCGTTTGGAAACCTCCGTTTCCAAGTCTTTAGAGGCGGTCCTTTTCTTCCCGTGGGGAGAGGGGATTCTAGATTCACCTCCCCGATCATCCTCCAACACAGAGGCACGAATTCCCCCGGGTCGGATGTGTAACATATGAAGCCCGCTTTTGGCTTCTTTATTCCCCCCCTCGTCTTCTCCTGATGGCACTTGATAGGGTGCGCGAGCCAGCATCCTGGTTAGTACAGGATCCAGCGAGCCTTCGGGAAGAGGGGCCGAACACCTGATCCTCTCCGCCTTTCTTATCCAGTCCTGGCCGAGGGTAATTTTTCATAATAATGTTGTGACAAATATAATAACAACATCTTCGGTCACGGAGTTACTTACTTGGGTATCTGGACGGTTGCAGTTGAGACCCGCATCCTCGGTGGTGTCCGGACACTTTATTCGTGATCCGAAGAATAATCGATACATCCCTTCGAGCGTCACACCGAAGAAGTATTGAATGGTTCGCGGTCCTTCCAGGTTGAACTCCCACATACGGAGAGATCGACGTTGGCATGGCAGGACCCGACGAACTAACATTACTTGAATTACTTTGACGAGACTGATATCCCTCTTGAGGAGATCTCGGATGCGGCTTTGCAATGTCAGCACACCATTAACTGCCCCCCAGCCCAGCCCTTTGTTGACCCATGATGCCAGTTGGGGCGGAGGGGCAGAGCAGAAGGCTGGGGCCACTGCTCGCTTTGTACCTCGGGGTGTTGTGATGTAAAACTACTCCCATCGCCATAGATCGGACGCCTCCGGGAAGGAACCCTTTGGCCATGGGCGTCGGCACCTTTGCTTATTATAGCACGTCTGCACTCCGTGTGTCGCTCGTCGATCATCTTCGGCTTCGCATTGAAGGTCTTGAGCCATAAGCCGAAGTGTGGGGTAATGCGGAGGAAGGCCTCACACACGAGATAAACGACGAGATGTGAAGGAAGGACTCTGGAGCTAGATCATGAAAATCTAGCCTGTAATAGAGCATGAGCCCTCTAACAAAGGGATCAAGACTAAAGCCTAGCCCTCGGAGGAAATGGGAAATGAATACAACACTCTCATTGGGTTCGGGAGTGGGGATAACCTGGCCTTGAGCAGGTAGCCTATGAGGGATTTCGGCGGTCAGATACCTAGCCTCCCTAAGCTTCTTGATGTCCTCCTCTATGACGGAAGAGTCCATCCACCGGCCTTGAAGGTTGGATCCGGATATGGTTGAAGGTCCGGAGCATTTAGACTGAACCTTGGGTGTTGGAGCTCGAGGTAGGGGAAGGGAAGGATCGGGCGTGGAAAGAAAAGGACATACTTGACCTCTTTATAAAGAGGGTGAATATCAAGCGTCCTCCGCATGGGATTTTAGAATTTGCCTAAAACCGAGGAGTCATACTAACGGCACGGTTGGGTTACCCACGCCCGTATTGATGAGAATCCCGCGATAAGGGGAACACGATCTCTGCTTCGACAAGACGTGCCAATAAAACCACCTCGCAAGACGTGCAACAGTAGGTTGAGAAAAACGGTTCGTATAATAACCGTGCCGCAGCGTGATGTCACGCTATGAAAAGTTGTCAGCAGATTAGATTTGTGGAATATTGTGCTCTCTACGGTGGTACGTGGATTTTTTTGAAGAGCCAGACACGATTCATGTGTTCAAAATCTACCTTGGATTATTTGGAGAAGGAACCCGCCTTGCAATGCCGAATAAAATCTGCGTGCCGGACTCATCGTCATTGAAGCCTGGTTCAGGGGCTACTGAGGGAGTCCTGGATTAGGGGGTCCTCGGACAGCCTGACTATGTACTTGTGCTGGACTGTTGGACTATGGAGATGCAAGATTGAAGACTTCGTCCCGTGTCTTGGTGGAACTCTCCTTTGCGTGGAAGGCAAGCTTGGCAATTCGGACATGTAGATTTCCTTCTCTGTAACCGACTCTATGTAACCCTAGCCCCCTCCGTGTCTATATAAACCGGAGGGTTTAGTCCGTAGGACAAGAACACTGAGAATCATAGGCTAGCCTCTAGGGTTTAGCCTCTACGATCTCGTGGTAGATCAACTCTTGTAATACTCATATCATCAAGATCAATCAAGTAGGAAGTAGGGTATTACCTCCATAGAGAGGGCCCGAACCTGGGTAAACATTGTGTCCCCGGCCTCCTGTTACCATTAGCCTTAGATGCATAGTTCGGGACCCCCTACCCGAGATCCGCCGGTTTTGACACCGACAGTCATGGTGGATAAATTCACCAAATGGATAGAGGCCAAACCAGTTAAAACGACCGAATCCGGACCAGTGATAGAGTTCATATCAGGGGTCGTGCACCTCTATCGTGTCCTCTACATCATCATCACCGATAATGGTTCCAATTTCACAGCCGACAAGGTGAAAACTTGGTGCAACAATATGGGCATTAAGCTCGATTACACCTCTGTCTATCACCCTCAAACAAACGGGCAAGTCGAACGAGCAAACGATCTTATTATGAGCAGCATCAAACCCAGACTAGTGCGATCTGTGAAGGAATCAAACACGCACTAGGTCGAGGAGCTTGACTCCGTAGTATGGGGGCTGCGAACCACGCCAAATCGCACTACGGGATACACACCCTTCTTCATGGTGTACGGCGCAGAGGCGGTATTGCCCTGCGATATTATTCATGACTCACCTCGAGTGCACATGTATGAAGAGAGAGAAGCCGAGCTTGATCGGCAGGACAATTTAGATGCCCTGAGAAGGAGCACGATGTCGCAAAAGCCCGTTCTGCATTTTATCAGCAACATGCTCGCAGGTATCAAAGCAGAGAAGTATGGGCCAAAACTTATAACATTGGCGAACTCGTTCTACGCCTACCGAAGAAGAAAAAGGACAAGCTCAAGCCCAAGTGGTAGGGTCCCTTCATCATTGATAAAGTTCTCACCGGAGGAGCGTACCGCCTGCATCATGCATCAGATAATCGACTCGAGCCAAACCCATGGAACGCGGCCAGACTCCAAATATTCTACGCCTAGTGCCGAACTCTTTGTTCGTCTCCTTCCCTCCACCTTTTTTTACTTTTTAGTTATATCCTCTCTCTTTATTTTTATGGATCTAAGGCTTTAAGTGTGACTCGACTACACACTCTTCACGCACTAATCCTCAAGTATGTGCGCTCATTATACCTGGGGGCTTCTTATACAGAAGCTTAATATAATTATCTTCAGGGCATCACGCTCACTGCATATGTGTCCCTTTCCCATATGTACCTTTTCTTCACCATTACATGCATTGCTATGACTTAAGTTTTGGCCAAGCTGGGTTGCTTGGCTCCTGTGTTTATGCCCTACATTCCCGTTAGTTCGGCTAGGGCATAAGGGGAGCAACTCTGCGATTGTTACTGTCGGGTACTCCGGACGTGTACCTC
This sequence comes from Triticum aestivum, assembly GCF_018294505.1. Taxonomy (NCBI): domain Eukaryota; kingdom Viridiplantae; phylum Streptophyta; class Magnoliopsida; order Poales; family Poaceae; genus Triticum; species Triticum aestivum. Next base: position 431,864,998 of record NC_057810.1, read on the forward strand.
AGACTGGGTGAAGCGAAAGCTAGCGTTCTTAAGGGAATATTTGGTCGGTGAACTAAATATGTTTTTACCTACTACAATACAAACCCCTAGATGTTGTATATATTGGGTTTTTGCTCGCAGTTCGGACATGCACATTAATGCATGCGTACCCAGGGAAAGGAACCCTTAACGGAACTATTCTCTCTGGAAGATGTTTCTTACTATCCATGTAATATAACATAGCTAGTTGGGTACTTGTCTGTTCAAGCAATTATGACCCCTACGCCTAGTTTCCACGCGTACCCCGATTTATATAACCGAGCGGGTATTCGGAAACACTCCGGACTATTGGGTCTGGAGGCTGAAGCGAAAAGGTCCGCCATGACAAATGATTTACAATCCGTCTAGGGACAAATATGTCAATTGAAGTACATAGTCACTTAGACTCACATACTTCTTCTTCTATGCCATCCAACAGGCTGTCTAGCCTACAATCCTGTTGGGAATACTTTGCGACTAATCCTACCTGGTCATATACCATACTAACGGGAATCTCATTCCCATCTGACCCTATAGGTCCGACCCGGGCCATGTGATTTGGATCGAGCTTGGTATACCGTGTTTTTACCATGGCCCAAACTTCCCTCGCACCTTGTCGACAGGCAGATATCTTCCATAGTCGGAAATGCCGCCGCGCTCCCTTGAGCAGCTGTACAAGCTCCCCCATGCTTTCTGGTAGGGAGGCGGATGGCCACAAGGCCTTGGTGACACCCTGCATCACCTGCCAAACTTGTTCGTGCAATTGCAAAAGCTCTTGTAGAAGATCGCCCAAGGATCCGGGCATCTCCTCTTCGGGACGACCAGTCAGCATACCTACAGACATAACTCTGTTAGCCCATTTCTTCGCCGACCTATATAAAGGTTCATTTGAGCACATACTAAAAATGCCGTGTTGAAGCCTTCTATTCTCCTTAACGGAGTCAGCTAGCTAGGCCCGAACATCTTTCAATTCTACACTCAGCCGGGTATTGTCATCCTGGAGATTGTTTTTCTCCCGCCTGACTCGTGTAAGTACATGCTTGCCAGTGTCTAGTTGTCGTTGAGCTCTTTATTCATCCTCTTGTAGGATCTCCGGATTCACTCCGGGATTATCTGCAGAATCTATTGTTAGATCTGCAACGTGCCGAACACCGAATGGTACATGTAATTACGTTTTTTCTCGATCGAGAGAAATATTACCAGATGAGGCCTTCTTGGATTCCTCCATTTCGGCAGCCACAGCACTTAGCTGGGCTTGACACTTCTCCAGCTCTTGAGACAAAAGGGTATTCTTCTCTGTAAGAACATGTTCATACAATGATCCTTAAATCAGTTGTACCAACTGTTTCAAGTCTCAGGGGCTACTGATATACATAATTATCAGATTTTGCTTACCCATATATCTTTTAAATACTGGTTTGTGGCTCTAGCAAGCCCATCTCGAGCAACTCGGATGTACTTCGGAAAAATTAGGGTCGCAGAGTGCGGCCCGCCGACGCCGATGATTCATAGCGCTCTCCACCTCGAAATCCATAGCGGATATTCTATCCGAATCTTCTATAGGAGGATCGTCCGGTGTCGTCCCTGCGTTAGCCTCTACCCTCAAGACCGGTGCCGGAATCCGGCTGGTAGAGCCATGATGGGCAGGATCCCTGGATATAGTCCGGCGGATGTTCTTTCTGCCAAGACACAGTGGACATTTTATATTTTAAGATGAAAATCATAGAGCATGTTTTAAACCATACCTATTCGATAGTGGCTCGGCCATGTCTCTGCCCGCTTTCCTTTTTGGAAGCCTACCCAGTTTGGGCGCCTCTTGTTGGTGAGTCGCCGCGGCGCCGATGGCCTTCCCTTTATAGCATAATATATGTGCGGTTGGTAAGGTGGAAAGAGTGAATCCTTTTTGGAAGATAAGTCTCCTATTTACTTACATGTGATGCTAGGAGGAGGCTGGGATAGTCGGTAATGATGGCCACCAAGGTGCCGTCATAGTTCGCCTGATAAAACACCCTGTCACCAAGTTCCACAAATATGTCCGGATCCTCTTCGAGTCCGGGGTCGAGGGCCCGGTTGTGGTCCTCTGGCTGTGGAGACAGGCTGTGGATCTCCCTCATAGCTTTCCGCATTTCCTGTTATGGACTAGCGAGGTAAATATTTGTGATGAAAGACTGCGGGAATGAATAGAGTTGAGTAAGAGATAGCAACTCACCCAGCTAGGGGGATTGTACATGGAAAATCCATCCTTTGGCTTAATGCGGATGAACTCCTCTTCTTCTCCTTTGTATAAATCGGACAGTATTTTCGCCAGAGCGGTGGCGGAGTCCGGACCTTTCCAACCGCAGCGGGTGGCATCGTCTTCTCTGTTGAAGTGCCACATGGGACGCCCTCGATACTGGAGTGGCTGCACCCCCCACATTATGCATATTGACATAACCTCAATTATTGTCAATCTGGATTGGGAAAGCGTTTTTATCCTACCAATCAATTGAAGGACCTCTCTGCTATCTTCCTCCTTGGGGCGCCGAGGACGCCAGCTACGGAATTTCTTCAATGGGGCATTTGTAAACTTAGGAAGACCCATTCGGATAGGGTCAGGAAGAGAGATGTCCTCTATATAAAACCACTCGGAAGACCAATCTTCGGGTGTCTTCTTTGGAGTGCCGGACAGGTATTCGCTCCCGGCGATGCGCCATATTTCGGCTCCTCCCACTTGGAATATTGATCCCTCTTGATTGCGAGGGACGAGGCAGAACAACCTCTTCCATAGCTCGAAATGAGCTTCGCAACCCAGAAATAACTCTCAAAGGGCGACATAACCTGCGATGTGTAGGATGGAGGCAAGGGTGAAATTGTGCAGCTGGAGGCCATAGACTCCAGGAGCCCGCGAAGGAACGGATGGATTGGAAATCCGATGCCCCTCAGCAAGTAATGGACAAGGCACACTCGCTCCCCTCTGGATGGGTTGGGAGAACTCTCCACTTGCTCCCCGCCATCAAAGGTGGCTAATCCGGATCGAACGGGGACAAGATATGCAGGTGGAAGAAACCCCTGGGTCTGCAACTTCACCATCTGGCTGTGGGATATGGTACACTTCTCCCAATCACCTGGCTTGGCGCTATAGGGGTGAGAGGAAGAGCTGCGGTGGCCGGCCATGATGGGATGGTTTTTTCGGGCGCACTCTGATGAATCCTCGCTTGGGGAAGATGGTGTGATTTGGATCTGAGGATCCCCGTCTCTTTAATAGATGATTTATTTACATGGTCAGGGTGGCAAGTGTAAAAATGCTCCAGCTTCTCGCATTCACTTGACACGTGGAGGCTGACACTATTAAGGTACAGAAGCCGATGAGTGCAACATTAAATGGGAAGCCGGACACTGCTCGTTATAACAGGTACTCTGGAGAATTCGGAGAAGGAACCCGCCTTGCAATGCCGAAGACAATCTGCGTGCCGGACTCATCATCATTGAAGCCTGGTTCGGGGGCTACTGAGGGAGTCTTGGATTAGGGGGTCCTTGGACAGCCTTACTATATGATTATGCCGAACTGTTGGACTATGAAGATACAAGGTTGAAGACTTCGTCCCGTGTCCGGGTAGGACTCTCCTTTGCGTGGAAGGCAAGCTTGGCGATTTGGATATGTAGATTCCCTTCTCTATAACCGACTCTGTGTAACCCTAGCCCCCTCCGGTGTCTATATAAACCGGAGGGTTTAGTGTGTAGGACGACAACAATCATAATCATAGGCTAGCTTCTAGGGTTTAGCCTCTATGATCTCGTGGTAGATCAACTCTTGTAATACTCATATCATCAAGATCAATCAAGCAGGAAGTAGGGTATTACCTCCATAGAGAGGGCCTGAACCTGGGTAAACATCGTGTCCCCCGCCTCCTGTTACCATTAGCCTTAGACGCACAGTTTGGGACCCCCTACCCGAGATCCGCCGGTTTTGACACCGACATTCACTTCCCCACGCGGCCTTGGCAACTATTCCCGGCTGACAAAATCATTGCCTTCCCTTCGTCTTGCTCCAGATCCCCTTCTCCCTCTGCATAGAAAACCTCCAAATCTGCCGGACCTCTTCCCCAAGCTCGCGCTCGATGTCCACCGACAAGGTGAAGTCTTCGACTCCGACCGCACGCTCGGCTCCTTGGTTCGAGCTAGCCCTGAGCGTGTCCACCATCGCCGAGGAGAAGCACCTTGCCGCCACGCTCCAGCTGGTGGTGGGTAGCAGCAACGACGGGGAGAGACGATCCTCCGGGTTGGCTCCGCCAAACCGGAAACCTTTGGCGGCACCTTCTACCCCTTCTTCATGCACAACATCTTTGCTGGGCTAGTCCCTCCTTTCTCTAGTTTCATCTACGCCATCCTTCGCTATTACATGCTCCATGCCCTCCATCTTCACCCCAACTCCATCCTCCTCTTGTCAATCTTCGCTTTCTACTGCGAGGCGTTCGTGGAGGTGACGCCCTCTGTCGTGTTGTTCCACCACTTCTTCTACCTCCCGACAAGCAGCGACCAGTGCTCTGGGTGCACCATCTTCATCGCGACCAACGGCAGCAACGCGATCTCTCAGGCCGGGAAGAAGGTGGAGGACTTCAGGAACAAGTGGATCTTCATGGAAGCCAAGCGCTTCTACGCTCAGCTGGAGCTGCCGACCGGGCTGCCGACGCCTCGGGATGGATGGGCTCATGAGAAGCTCACCGACCTCCGGGCAGAGAAACTGCTGGAGAGGATGACGGCCGACCTGAAGGCGGAGGACCTGAAGGCGGAGAGGCTGATGGGGGTCATGATCATCAAGGAGTTCCTGACGCAGCACCTGGCGGTGCTCCAGGCGCACTCGCGCCCCTTGTGGAGATTCAAGGGCGCGGAAGACGACCTTTGATTGCACCCGGACAACTTGTCCGGTGAGGAGCTGAGCAAGGTCGTGTGCACCTTGCTCGGGAAGGACCAGGGTGGCCCCTCGGGCACCTATCTCCTATTGTACCGTCGTGCTGATGGGGAGAAGATAGCCGCCGCCATGCCTGTCTTCAACGAGCGGGGGCTCGCACCGCTGGAGCCTTCCCTGCCTGCGGGCTCCCCGGTGTCGGTGTCCTCTGGCGATCCCTTCGAGGAGGAGGGGAACGGGAGCTCGAATGCCAACTGGGAGACTTCTCCCCCACGATAGAGCGAGCTCCTTCATGTCTTCTCTGACGACGACGCCGGCGAGCACCCGGTCAGGGAGTAGCCACGCTCTGTTGGGGTCACCACGAGATCCGGGGGGACCCCTCTGAAGAAGTTGAAGCAGGGGATCCCGAAGAGGGACATGTCGGTGTTGCTTCACCGAGGCGGCGTTCCTGCTTCGTCACTTGGATCCACCGCAGAGCCGGCCGTGCACTTGTCTGCCCCTGAGAGCACGGCGCCGCCCGAGCCCGGGAAGTTTGCGCTCCTGGGCAGGAAGATGAATTATGTCACCGAGGATCAGCAAGTGTATCTCCTTGCCCTTGCTCTTCAATCTTGATGCAGCACTCAATATATTCATCCTGATGCCAGGCTGACGTCGGTGGCAAAAAGGAAGAAGGAGGACGCTAGAGCTGACGAGGTCAAGCATCCTGCTGTGGTCGCAGCGACTCCGGCTCAGAAGGACGGGCTGCCCCTCATGCTCCTATGGTGGTGTTGCCCTCCCGAGGCTCTGGGGCCTAGCCTCAGGAGGAGACAATGCTTGCGGCCGAGCCGACTCTGGAGGCGCTTGCCCTCAGCTTGCCTGCTGGGGGCCCAAGGGCTCCAGAGCCCCCGGCCCTCTCTGCTGCTGCTGCTGCTGCTTCGCTAGTCTTGATGCTGGTGCCGTCTCCTCTACCATCCATCACGCCAACGGGCCATGGTTCTTCTGCCACGCCCGGTGCTCTAGAGGAGGCCCTAATACGTCTCCAACGTATTTATAATTTTTGATTGTTCCATGCTATTATATTACCCCTTTTGGATGTTTATGGGCTTTATTTTACACATTTATATCATTTTTGGGACTAACCTACTAACCGGAGGCCCAGCCCGTATTGCTGTTTTTTTGCCTATTTCAATATTTCGAAGAAAAGGAATATCAAACAGAGTCCAAACGGAATGAAACCTTCGGGAGCATGATTTTTGGAACGAACGTGATCCGGAGAACTTGGAGTGCAAGTCAAGAAGCAAACGAGGCGGCCAGGAGATAGGAGGGCGCGCCCACCCCTCCTGGGCGCGCCCCTGTCTCCTGGGCCCCTCGAGCGGCCACCGACGTACTTCTTCCTCCTATATATACCTGCGTACCCCGAAAACATCCAGGGATCAAACGAAAAACAATTTCCACCGTCGTAACCTTATGTATCCGCGAGATCCCATCTTGGAGCCTTCACCGGCGCTCCACCGGAGGGGGAATCGACCATGGAGGGCTTCTACATCAACACCATAGCCCTCCGATGAGTTGTGAGTAGTTTACCACAGACCTTTGGGTCCATAGTTATTAGCAAGATGGCTTCTTCTCTCTTTTTGGATCTCAATACAATGTTCCCCCCTCTCTTGTGGAGATCTATTCGATGTACATTCTTTTTGCGGTGTGTTTGTCGAGATCCGATGAATTGTGGGTTTATGATCAAGTTTATCTATGAGAAATATTTGAATCTCCTCTGAATTCTTTTATGTATGATTGAGTTTCTTTGCAAGTCTCTTCAAATTATCTGTTTGGTTTGGCCTACTAGATTGATCTTTCTTGCCATGGGAGAAGTGCTTAGCTTTGGGTTCAATCTTGTCGTGTCCTTACCCAGTGACAGAAAGGGTTGCAAGGCATGTATTGTATTGTTGCCATCAAGGATAAAAAGATGGGGTTTATATCATATTTCTTGAGTTTATCCCTCTACATCATGTCATCTTTCTTAATGTGTTACTCTGTTCTTATGAACTTAATACTCTAGATGCATGCTGGGTAGCGGTCGATGTGTGGAGTAATAGTAGTAGATGCAGGCAGGAGTCGGTCTATTTGTCACCGACGTGATGCCTATATACATGATGATGCCTAGATAATCTCATAATTATTCGCTTTTCTATCAATTGCTCGACAGTAATTTGTTCACCCACCGTAATACTTATGCTATCTTGAGAGAAGCCACTAGTGAAACCTATGGCCCCCGGGTCTATCTTTTATCATATAAGCTTTCAATCTACTTTTATTTGCATCTTTACTTTTTGCATCTATAATATAAAATACCAAAAATATATTTATCTTATCATACTCTCTCTATCAGATCTCACTTTCGCAAGTGGCCGTGAAGGGATTGACAACCCCTTTATTGCATTGGTTGCGAGTTCTTTGTTTGTTTGTGTAGGTGCGTGGGACTTTTGAGGAGCCTCCTACTGGATTGATACCTTGGTTCTCAAAAACTGAGGGAAATACTTACGCTACTATTGCTGCATCACCCTTTCCTCTTCAAGGAAAACCAACGCAAGCTCAAGACGTAGCAAGAAGGATTTCTTGCGCCGTTGCCGGGGAAGTCTTCGCTCAAGTCAAGACATACCAAGTACCCATCACAAACTCATCTCCCTCACATTTACATTATTTGCCATTTGCCTCTCATTTTCCTCTCCCCCACTTCACCCTTGCCCTTTTATTTGACCTCTCTTCCCCAATCTTCTCCTCTCTTTTTCGCTTGCCTTTTTCCGTTTGCTCGTGTGTTAGATCGTTTACCTTGTCATTATGGCTAGCTCGGTCTTTATCCCTTCGTCTCCTGACTTTGAAGTTCTCCAATTCAAGCAAAGACAAGGAGAAAATTTAAAAGATGCTTGGTTTAGGATCTTAGGATCTTATCGTAGTTGCGCTATAGAAGGAGATTTCAAGATTTTAATTCGCAATTTTTATGTTGGGTTAACCTTACCCCACAAACAACTCCTTGATTTCGCCGCAAAAGGGGAATTTATTGAAGTTGATCCTAGTTCTGCTTATGAAATTATAGAGGGGATAGTAGGAGTACTTCCCCTACAAAAAGGATCACCCTTCTCTCTTGAAGGAACCCAAATTTTAGAGAAATTATATGAATTGCAAAAACTTTTTGAACCACTTAAGAATATTGGTGGGAATATCAACTGCATGAATAATTTGATCACACTTTGCAATAAGTGGTTGGATGCCTTAGATCAAAGGATCTCTAAGCATGAAGGGAAACACAAAGAGCCTCCCGGACCTGAGCATAACTCCATTTAAAAGATGAGTGCCAAATATGGCACTACTTAGATCTATCTTCGCTTTTATGCCTAGCTAGGGGCGTTAAATGATAGCGCTAGTTGGGAGGCAACCAATTTTATTTATGTTTTTTGTTTTTGTTTCTGTTTAGTAATAAATTTTGCATCTACCTTCTGTTTAGATGTGTTTTTATCTTTTAATTAGTGTTTGTGCCAAGTAGGACCTATGGGATAACCTATGATGATAGTTGATTTGATTCTGCTGAAAAACAGAAACTTTGCGTGCATGAAATTAGTTTTGTTAAATCACAGAAACGTGATTTTGCGTTGATTCTTTTTGCTACTGATCAATAGACAAAGTTTCCAGGACTTTCTATTTTGGTAGGAATTTTAGAGTACCAGACGTTTGCGTTAGTTACAGATTGCTACAGACTGTTCTGTTTTTGATAGATTCTGTTTTTAGTGTGTTGTTTGCTTATTTTGATGCATCTATGGCTAGTATTAAGTGGTATGAACCATAGAGAACTTGGAATACAGTAGGTTTAACACCAAAATAAATAAAGAATGATTTCATTACAGTACCTTATGTGGTGGTTTTGTTTTATTTCACTAACGGAGCTTATAAGATTTCCTGTTGAGTTTTGTGTTGTGAAGTTTTCAAGTTTTGGGTAAAGCTTTGATGGACTATGGAATTAGGAGTGGCAAAAGCCTAAGCTTGGGGATGCCCATGGCACCCCAAGATATTCAAGAATATCCAAAAGCCTAAGCTTGGGGATGCCCCCGGAAGGCATCCCCTCTTTCGTCTTCGTTCATTGGTAACTTTACTTGGAGCTATATTTTTATTCGCCACATGATATGTGTTTTGCTTGGAGCGTTGTGTATTATATTAGTCTTTGATTTTTAGTTTACCACAGTCATCCTTGCTGTACACACCTTTGGGGAGAATCCCACTCGATTAGAATTTGCTAGAATACTCTATGTGCTTCACTTATATCTTTTCAGCTTGATAGTTTTTGCTCTAGTGCTTCACTTATATCTTTTAGAGCACGACGGTGGCTTAATTTTGAAGAAATTGCTAGTCTCTCATGCTTCACTTACATTATTTTGAGAGTCTTTTATAACAGCATGGTATTTGCTATGGTTATAAATTGGTCCTAGAATGGTGAGCATTTAAGTTGGGTATAATAAAAACAATCATAGAAAGTGCATAAAACACTAGGATCAATTTGATGCTTGATAATTGTTTTGAGATATAGAGGTAGTAATTTTAGAGTCATGCTAGTGGGTAATTATGAAATTGAGAAATACTTGTGTTGAAGTTGGCAAGTCCTGTAGCATACACGTATGGTAAAAGTTGTGTGACAAATTTGTTGCATGAGGTGCTCTTTCAATTGCCTTCCTTATGAGTGGAGGTCGGGATCGCGTGATGGTTAACTCCTACCAACCCTTCCCCTAGGAGCATGCGTAGTAGTACTTTGCTTCGAGGGCAAGTAGACATTTGCAATAAATATATGAGTTCTTTATGACTAATGTGAGTCCATGTATATACGCACACTCATCTTTCCACTTTGCTAGCCTCTAATATATCGCGCAACTTTCGCCGGTATCATGCACCCATTATTTACCTTCCTCAAAACAGCCACCATACTTACCTATTATGGCATTTCAATAGCCATTCCGAGATACATTGCCATGCAACTTTCCACCGTTCCGTTTATTATGACACACTTCATCATTGTCATATTGCTCTTTGCATGATCATGTAGTTGACATCGTATTTGTGGCAAGGCCACTTTCATAATTTTCATACATGTCGCTCTTGATTCATTGCATATCCCGGTACACCGCTGGAGGCATTCATATAGAGTCATATCTTGTTCTAGTTTTGAGTTGTAATTCTTGAGTTGTAAATCAATAAAAGTGTGATGATCTTCATTATTAGAGAATTGTCCTAGTGAGGAAAGGATGATAAAGACTATGATTCCCCCACAAGTCGGGATGAGACTTCAGACTTTAAAAAGAAAAGGAAAGAAAAAAAGGAAGGCCAAAAAGAAAAACAAAAAAAGGGGAAAGGCCAAAAGAGGAAAAGAAAGAAAGAAAGAAAAAAAATAAAAAAAAAATAAAATGAGAGAAAAAGAGAGAAGGGACAATGCTACTATCTCTTTTTCCACACTTGTGCTTCAAAGCAGCACCATGGTCTTCATGATAGAGAGTTTCCTATGTTATCATTTTCATATACTGAGTGAGAATTTTTCATTATAGAACTTGGCTTGTATATTCCAATGATGGGCTTCCTCAAAATGCCCTAGGTCTTCGTGAGCAAGCAAGTTGGATGCACACCCACTTAGTTTCTTTTGTTGAGCTTTCATATATTTATAGCTCTGGTGCATCCGTTGCATGGCAATCCCTACTCACTCACATTGATATCTATTGATGGGCATCTCCATAGCCCGTTAATACGCCTAGTTGATGTGAGACTATCTTCTACCTTTTTTGTCCTCACAACCACCACCATATACCACCATAGTGCTATGTCCATGGCTTGCGCTCATGTATTGCGTAAGAGTTGAAAAAGCTGAAGCGCGTTAAAAAGTATGAACCAATTGCTTGGCTGAAACTGGGGTTGTGCATGATGGGAGTATTTTGTGTAATGAAAATGAAGCATGGCCTAACTATATGATTTTGTAGGGATAAGCTTTCTTCGGCTATGCTATTTTGATAGGACATGATTATTTGTTAGTATGCTTCGAAGCATTATTATTTTTATGTTTTATAAGCTTTTATCTTGAATCATTTGGATCTGAACATTCATGCCACAATAAGGAAAATTACATTGAGAATTATGCTAGGTAGCATTCCACATCAAAAATTCTGTTTTTATCATTTACCTACTCGAGGACGAGCAGGAATTAAGCTTGGGGATGATTGATACATCTCCAACACATCTATAATTTTTGATTGTTCCATGCTATTATATTACCCCTTTTGGATGTTTATGGGCTTTATTTTACACATTTATATCATTTTTGGGACTAACCTACTAACCGGAGGCCCAGCCCGTATTGCTGTTTTTTTGCCTATTTCAGTATTTCGAAGAAAAGGAATATCAAACGGAGTCCAAACGGAATCAAACATTCGGGAGCGTGATTTTTGGAATGAACATGATCCGGAGAACTTGGAGTGCAAGTCAAGAAGCAAATGAGGCGGCCAGGAGATAGGAGGGCACGCCCCCTGTCTCCTGAGCCCCTCGAGCGGCCACCGACGTACTTCTTCCTCCTATACATACCTACATACCCCGAAAACATCTAGGGAGCAAAAAAACAATTTCCACTGCCGTAACCTTCTGTATCCGCGAGATCTCGTCTTGGAGCCTTCACCGGCGCTCCGCCGGAGGGGGAATCGACCATGGAGGGCTTCTACATCAACACCATAGCCCCTCCGATGAGTTGTGAGTAGTTTACCACAGACCTTCGGGTCCATAGTTATTAGCTAGTTGGCTTCTTCTCTCTTTTTGGATCTCAATACAATGTTCTCCCCCTCTCTTGTGGAGATCTATTTGATGTAAACTCTTTTTGTGGTGTGTTTGTCGAGTTCCGATGAATTGTGGGTTTATGATCAAGTTTATCTATGAGAAATATTTGAATCTCCTCTGAATTCTTTTATGTATGATTGAGTTATCTTCGCAAGTCTCTTAGAATTATCAGTTTGGTTTGGCCTACTAGATTGATCTTTCTTGCCATGGGAGAAGTGCTTAGCTTTGGGTTCAATCTTGTGGTGTCCTTACCCAGTGACAGAAAGGGTTGCAAGGCACGTATTGTATTGTTGCCATCGAGGATAAAAAGATGGGGTTTATATCATATTGCTTGAGTTTGTCCCTCTACATCATGTCATCTTTCTTAATGCGTTACTCTGTTCTTATGAACTTAATACTCTAGATGCATGCTGGATAGCGGTCGATGTGTGGAGTAATAGTAGTAGATGCAGGCAGGAGTCGGTCTACTTGTCATGGACGTGATGCCTATATACATGCTCATGCCTAGATAATCTCATAATTATTTTCTTTTCTATCAATTGCTCGATAGTAATTTCTTCACCCACCGTAATACTTATGCTATCTTGAGAGAAGCCACTAGTGAAACCTATGGCCCCCGGGTCTATCTTTTATCATATAAGCTTTCAATCTACTTTTATTTGCATCTTTACTTTTTGCATCTATAATATAAAATACCAAAAATATATTTATCTTATCATACTATCTCTATCAGATCTCACTTTCGCAAGTGGCCGTGAAGGGATTGACAACCCCTTTATTGCGTTGGTTGCGAGTTCTTTGTTTGTTTGTGTAGGTGTGTGGGACTTTTGAGGAGCCTCCTACTGGATTGATACTTTGGTTCTCAAAAACTGAGGGAAATACTGACGCTCTGCATCACCCTTTCCTCCTCAAGGAAAACCAATGCAAGCTCAAGACGTAGCAGGCCCTCTTCACGTTGGACCGGCTCCGGGACGATCTTCAGGATCCGGACCGATGCGTCTGTCAGGGCGGCTGGGGCCAAGCCGCGGCATCCATAGAGGAGGGACGGATGGCGGACGGCCTAGCCATAGCCGACCTCTACATGGTGCTGAAGGAAGCCAAGGTCACCGAGGAGCGCTGCCGTGCGGCGGAGGCCGAGCTGAAGACCCTCCGCGATCAGCAGGCCACCCAGGCCCATCAGCTCGAGGTGCGGGAGGAGCCGAAGGCCCAGGAAGCTGTGGTTGCCGATCGTGATGCCGAGCTGGCGCAGGCAACCTAGGAGCAGGATACGGAATGCGACCATCTGGAAAAGTTGAGGGAGGAGGTGGAGGCGGCCCAGGTGTCCCCACGCCAAGCTTGTCTCTGACAAGAAGGCTCAGCCGGAGGCCAGGGAGAAGCTCCTTGCTAGGGTTGACGAAGCGGCCGCCATGGGGCGTGATGCCTTCGTCTCCCTTGAGATGAGGTCCCGCAAGGTGTTGCAGGATCTCTTCGGGGGCAAGCACAAGGAGCCGATGGTGACTCTAGAGCAGGGTCCCATCGTGCTGCTCCCTAAGCTCGTCGCGACACTCGAGGGCGTCGTCATCGGAGTAGGCCCCATGGTGGACGGAGAGGCCCACATGCTTTCTTCCTCGGCCATGATGCGCGTCTTCAACCACCTCTATCTCCAGGACACTAGCTTTGACTTCGGTGCCTTGCTCGAGCCTGTGGACCCCGAGTCCTGTACTGCCGCTGCTGAGGCCGTGAAGGATCAGGTGGAGGCCCTGCTGGAGACACTACAAAAATACACTTCTGTGATGATACGTGTTTGTCACAGTAGGTCACGTTTTCTGTCATGCATGTACATCCATGACAATTTTATGACAGGATCAAGATAGTCATACCTGTGTTGTCATAGATGTGTTCCATGACATTACCAAAATTATCATCACGGAAGTGTCCACTTCCATGATGATAAATTGCGTGTCATGGAAGTGCTTTCATCAAGGGTGACCGACATGTGGCATCCACCATAACGGGTCACCGTTGGGACAGATGTCATCCACTCATTGGACCAAAGGCGCCTATGATACGTCGACACATGGCACGACCCAACAGATGCCCATTTCGGTGAAAAGGCCGGCCTGTTTGACATGGTCAAAAGGTAGCGGGCTGGCCCACGGAAAGCCTATTAACGGCATGTTCGCATATAGCCCATTTACAGCCCGCTAACTCACGGCCCGTTACGACCTACCGGAATTTGTCCCAGTACCGTCATCTGGGCTGTCCAATATGATTCCAGCCCGTTGTAACTTCCGGCCCATGTATAGCCCATGACGTCTTTCGGCCCATACGAGTCCCTTTGTAACTCTTGGCCCATTAACGACACGTGGTGAAACCGACCCGTAATGAATAGTCTATCGCTTTATACCCATTGAAGGCCCATTATTCCATTGGGCCGTTTCCAGCCTGTGTTACCTTTCGGCCTTCTCAAGGCCCATTTATTCTTGGGCTCATTTCCAGCATTAAGTTACTTACGGCCCGTTACTGGCCTTTTCTGCTTGCGGGCCAAATTCAACCTGTGGTTACAGTCAACCCGTTTGTGGCCGTTAATCCGTTGGGCCGTTTTCATAGTGTCATCAAATACGGCCTATTAACAGTCTATTATGGTCAGGCCATAAAACATACGATTTCCACTCTAGCACGTTTACGTCCCATTTTGCGGACCGTTATTGGTCCACAAATAGTATGGCCCATGTTTGGCGAAACGATGATACAACCCATGGATCCTACGGCCCGTAGAAGGCCCATGGATCCTACGACCCATAGAAGGCCCATTGATCGTCCGGCCCGTAGAAGGCCCATGGATCGTACATCCCATGGAGGACCATGGTCACTACAAAAGGTAGCAGGACCATGGTTACAACAGTCCATGTGTTGCCATGGTTATTGTGGCCTACTTATAAAAATAGGCCACCAGAAAAACATGGAAAAAGAACTGCAGTGACTACAAGAAAACAACTAAACAAGACAATAAGGAAATAAATAAACAAGCAACTAATGCTAGGCTATTACGGCTATTACACATATTACATGCACTAGGCATCAAAGTTTGCCACCAGTGCAAATATAGGGAACAAAGCGGCATATTACATACACTGGCCGTCTAAATTGCCCAGCAGTGCAAATAAACACGGCAGCAAAACAAGTCCATAAGTGAAACAACTTCAGAAGAGCTCAAGAAACATTATCATGGGTATCCACCATGTTGGCAATAAGCTTAGCAAGCTTATTAGCTTTGTCCTGTTTGGCGCTAAAATCCTCCAACGCTTGTTGTTGCACCAGAAAGTATGCATCTGAATGCTCCAGGGACTTCCACAGTCCTTCGGCTTCTTGTCGCAGCACCGCTGATCGATGTCTTTCAGCTTGTAGTTGAGATTCAAGAAACCGAACTGATTCAGACAATGAGTTTGAATAGCTTGTGCCAGCGGTAGTGGCCAGTAACTCGAACACTAAACCAAGACATGCCTTTGGGGTTGTCTCACTGTCTTCAAGATAGTTTTCCTTAGCTATTTTATCAGCTTTGTTGGAGACCAACAAGGATGTCTCACTATCCTGAACCTTATCTGCATTACTTCCTTTACCATTGCTTAATAAGGCACTCTTCCCCAATATTCTGTCAGCATTCTAAAAGAAGAAACAAGCAGACACATAACAGGTTTAGCATGTACTAGTATATGAAACTCATTTAGGTGAACCAGTTCATTAGTAAGGTGGACAGGATTAAACTACCAAGTCTTCTATTGCCAAGTAGTACATAATAAAAGCATCAAACAAACATATATCTATGTCCTATGGTCACTGCATTGTCTTGCCAAATCAAAATAGAGACACGGTTCAAATCATATCAGTTCAAGACAAAGCAGCACTGAAAGAATACAAAGCGTGGGAAACTACACGGCACAACAAGATTTCAGATGGGTACCACGGGTCTACATGTACAACAACACTATTGGCTCTGTTGTGATGCGAGTAATGTGCATGATATGAGAAGTCAACTGTATACACAATTGAAATTGAAATCAACAGAGCTATTTATAAGAGCAAACCTGTTAAAGAAACATGCGTAAACATACCTGTTGTGCCATTGGAGTTTGATTGGATCCTTCAATTTAAAAATAAGTTTGTATGAGTAAACACAGTGATACAAGAGCAAAACAGTATGTAGGATAGCAATGGAATCTTAAATGAGAATAGTTGTTCTTCAGGTTTAAGCACTTGTTCTACATGAACAGAGTACAGTAAGACGCATACATATAGTACTTAAAAATAAAAAATGAGCTCATAGACCTTACCACAATCTTGGTTCGGGACCAGTATAGAACAAGGCGTTCCCAATCATTGTCCAGTAAATGTGTCTCGGGAGAACATAAGGGAATTTGATGAGTTTCTTTGCCACTGAAGTACAGTTTCTCCAGGTAATTCTGATACTGCCACCAAGCATTCTTGAAGATAGCAGAGGTATTAGCACAGGTTACCTTATCCCGTGTTTCTAAATCGGTCCTTCTCTATAGAGAAAAATGGGAAAATTTGTTGTATTATAACCATCATGGAGGTAGAATGTATGGGACAAAGCAAAGTAATTGCCATGAATAACATTACTTACACATAACTTCAGGACAAACACCTGCAACTGTCATTTTCCTTCATCTTTAGTATAATATTTCCATTATGGGAAGATACACACATAGGATTTAACAACATCAAATGTGATATATACTAAACTATGAATGACTGGTTGTGCTTCCTTTACTAACTGGTGGAGTTGGGGTTTGTCGTGGTAGAACTGGCGTTTTGGGAACTGGAGCTGCCTTACTAACTGCTCTTGTTTGGGAGCTCTGTGGTGGAGATGGTGATGTGTCAACAGGAACTGGGTTACTATCTGTTGGGGTTGGGGGTTAGATTGGGTGAAGTTGGTTCTCTGTCCATCGCAGTAGGGGTACAATTTGCGGGAGTCTGGGTTATGTGTGGTAGGGCTAGTTCTTGTGCATGTACAACTGGGGTGCTATCTCCACCAAGAGGTAGCACTGTTTTATTTGAAGACCGTGTTTTTACTCCGCTAGATACTTCCATCACCCGCTCCAATTCAAATGGCTGATAAACAGGAAACATAGTTGAATGTACAGACATTGTATGAGAGACAGATGTAATAGATACCATGGAAAAAAGGGCATGAAATAGTTGACATGTATATTGTTTAACTAAAAAGGATAGCATGACATAATTTCACATATATGATGTCTATCTAAACTGGATAGCATAGCATGACATAATTCAAAGATATGATGACTAACTAAACATGATGGCATGAGATAATTGTATGATGTCTTTAGTAAACAGGTTCGCATGACATAATTCACATACATGTTATCTAAGTAATCAGGATCGCATGATATAATTCACATATGTGATTTATATGCTAAGTAGAGGGCATTCGCATATATGATGTCTGAACTAAGAACATGGTGTTGAGTTTTGTGGATATGATGTCTAAACTATGCAATGCAAGACACCATATGCATGATATGAGCAGTATAACCATGCCAAGTTAAGCATACACCTCGGTGCGGGAATAGGACTGGTCATCTGTCTCTGAATCCATCTCTGAGGAGCTATCAAGAACCAGCAAGAGATCTGCTTTGACGGGTAGCACTGTCTACTCTGAAGACCTTCTTTTCACTCTAGATTTTTCCATCACCCACTCAAATGGCTGATTCACAGGAAAAGTAGTTTAATGTACAAACATTTTCGACAAATGGAAATGTAATGAAGAAAAAGGATGGGCAAGATATCATTCAAATATATGATGCTTGGTTAAACATGATGGTATTGCATATTTCACATATATTATGGCTGGCTAAAAGAGATGAGACTGCATAATTCCCATATATGATATAGAAACTAAAGAGGTGGCATTACAGAACATGTGTAAACTAAGCAGATGACATATATGATGTCGAAAGTAGGCACTGCAAGGCAAAATATGCATGATATGACTAACATCATCATGCCAAGTTAGAGCAAACACCTTGGGGGGTAAATAGGAGTGGTTAGCTGCGTCTGAATCTTCCTAAGAACAAATATCTTCCTTTGGATTACAATCTGGGGAGGGGGGAGGGTTTTCCATTGAGCCCACCATGGAGCGATGTTTGCATGACATTGTATTTCCGCGCAAAACTCTTCTATTTTTCTCTACATGTTTAGCATGACTGTGTAAAAAATCTGACATGCATACGAACAAAATATAGTGAGATTATATAAGGAGAGCATGCAGAAATCTAGAGTGATGGTAACAACCAGCGGATGGATCCAAAAATAATGATAGCTTTAATTCAATAAAAAGATAGATGATGATTGCTTTACTATTTCTTTCCCACCCAAGATGAACAACATAGGTAGATATACTATTCATTGCTACCTCGATATGTGCCAGATAATAGACAGAGATACAATTCATTGCTGCCTCGATATGTAGCCCACAACTAATTTTAAAACTCAAGTTTGAACATTAATTTGGACCTGGCTTGGAGTCTAAGAGGTGAACAGGATGATAAAGTAGCAGGTAATATTAAGCAATACAAAATATGAGCAGAAACAAAAGAGTGCGACCTCTCTTGTGGACCCGTGTACTCCTGAGGTTCATCTGCTGAGTCGATGATGGTGATGCCGCTGCGGTGGGTGCCGGCGGCAAGGAAGGAGATCTGAGGCGCCGAAAGATGATCAGGAGTCGTGATGTCTGGTTTGGTGGATGCTTCTGCCGATGGAGCAGCTCAGGTGAGGTGGACGACGTTGCGGCAGGAGCAGGACAAACCACACAAAGTTTTCTTCGACACCTACGTGTAACTGAAGTAATTCTATAAGGGCTCCTTTGCTTGCAGGAATCTAAAAAACGCAGGGATAGGAAAAACACCGGAGTAGGATAGGAATGCACGTGGGAAACATAGCATTTGTAAACACATGATTCCTGTCAACTTGGGTGTTTGGTTCACAAGAATTGGAAGAGCATAGGAATGCAAAGAAACATGGCCAAATTAAAGTGAAACCATATGAAAGTGTGTACAGTTAGAATGCTATTCTGCCATTAATGCACTTCGTCTTGTTTTGATGCATAGGATTTTGAAAAGTAGGTCAAGGTGAATGTTTTTCTCCATTCCTTTCAACAAAATGCATGAATAATTGAATAGTAGAGTGCCATAGGACAATTTCCTATTGCTATGTTTTTCCTTTGAACCAAACTAGCCCTAATGGATGGACATGAATGTAGAGTAATAAGTGATGCGACAAGTGCACAACCTCTTTGTCGTAGTCGTGTCGACCAAGGCATCATTGGGTTGGTCGCCAAAGAAGTTGAGGCAGAGGTGGCTGCCAGAGGTGTGGAGGAAGATCTGAGGAATCTGTAGATGGCGTCCAGGGCACTGCTCTATTGTGATGGATGGTTCCGTCGTTGGAGCAGCTGCGGCGAGCCTTAAGACGTCGAGGCTGAAGTAGTACAAGACAAACATCGTTAATCTCAAGTGGGATTATAATAGCATCTCCAATAGATGATGTAAAACACATTACCAAAAAGTGATAGATGTAAAATTTACATCACCAAAAAACACCTGACTACAACAGATGAGGTAAAAAACTCTTGACTCTGGACTTAACTATCGAAACTAAAATTTACTGCGGAATCTGAATGTTACTGTCGAAACTGAACGCACTCATAGCAAAGAGACACTTCACATGTAGTTTAGGCCGCTCGAGCACTAGTAGTAGAGAAACAGTGATCTAAATCAGTAGGTGATCGATGGGGAACACAGTAGCAGATAGCAGCTGGAGCAATAATGCCTGGAGGAGGAGCACGAACTAGAGCCAGAGCAGCAACTCGTGCAGATGCAGCTGCCCGTGTACCAGCATCAGCAGCACAAGCAAGAGCAAGAGCAGAGCAGCAGCACGAGCGAGGGGGAGAGCAGAGCAACAACACAAGCGAGCGAGGGCCAAAGCAGCAGCAGTAGTGCGAGCGAGCGTGCGAGAGCTAGAGCAGCAGCAACAAATCCGGTTGGTATGGCCGCCGCCGCCGCCGAAGGGGCCTCGCGCTGGGGAAGAGCCACCATGGAGATGTCGCCCGTGGCGCCGGCTTCGAGGTAGCCACACCATGGGGGTGCAGGATGGAGCATCGTGGGCGCCGGGAGGTCAAGGTAAGGAGAAGGTGTGATGCAATGAGTGTACAACCTCTTTTGTGGCGCCGAGTAGGCCTCGGCTTCGTCCGAGGAGTTGGTGAGGATGCTGCGGTTTCGGTGGAGCAGGTTAAGGTGGCGTTGTGGGGATGGATCTGCTATGATAGACGAGGCGATCATCGGAGCAACTCCTTGGAGGTGGAGGATGGGGCGGCTGAACCGGCGGGACGACGGATCCTCATCCCGGGAGGTGGATGAGGGGCGTCGAGCTGTTGCGGTGGACGACATCGTCCAGGAAGAGGCTCCGGCTGGGCAGCGGTGAGGTGGCGGACGGAGGAGGGTGAGGTTTCGCGGCTGGAGCAGAGAGGTTATGGCAGCCTGGGATTTTGAATGGCGAAAAGGAGGTGATGGGAGGGGTGGAACCATGACTTAGGGAATCGCTTGTCCAAAATGTATGGTGTGTTACAAAAGTACCCCCACCAATCTGAACTAGCGGCCCTTTTGGCTCAGGGTTAGAAGGGGCATTTGGCGTGTCGGGATTTGGCAGCTGGAGGGAGTTTTCGCGCGTGTTGTAATTTCGGGATAACAAGGCGCGGGTTATGAAGGCACGCGTTTTGGGAGCACGATATCTGAATTTTTGGGATATAACAAGGCATAGGTTGAATTTTAGGGACAAGCCTAACGTGTAATATTGTACGTACCAAATCAATTCGCACTTCCCCCAACGAAAAAAACAAAAAATAAAGCTATTCACACCACACAAAAAGAGAGTCTTGTCCCGTTTTACTGTACAAATGCTATTCAAAGCTATGTATGAATCCATGTTATGTCCAATTAAATTTTTTCATTGTCTGTATAATGCATGTAACCTACTCATACCAACATTTTAGTGCATTCCAAATGTCTATACTACCGCTGCAATTCTAACTAGATTTGAATTCGTTTCTCTATTTGAATAAGAATCTAGAATCATGATTGTTGCCAACTTAAACCATAATTCGTGTATTATCTTAACAACACACCACATGATTACTATAGAGATAGATATGAACTCGAATTCAAATTTTTGAACACACTTAATGTTGATTCCAAATAATAGTACATTTGATGTACTAACTAGATACTCATGATCTAAACCATGTTCCATACGTACACCATGTTTATCACATAAGGTATAGTGCCCCGCCCCCTACATTATGACAAGTATTTAGCCCTGAGCTGCAAAAGCCACACATTATCCCAAATTATAATCAATGTTCTATATATTATATGTAGTATAACATGTTAATAACCACACCATGCATATCACCATTAAATATATTCATGCATGCGTCAGTTTAAAACACTATGATATCTTCTTCAAATATCTGAATCCACTTTTTTATAATGAATTATGATCTCTGTTCATCTTTTACACCTTCACGATCCTCTTCTCTTTGTAGCTAGCTAGCACTAACTTTCTATTGTGCATATGCACACGCCCACCCCCCTCTCACCCTCCCACAGTGTCCCCTCCATCGCGCACATTCGTTTCTCTTTAGGTCGTTCACCCATGGTGTGTGTAGGCCACTTGGCTCCTTTCTGGCACACACCGGTCGATATACCTCTGTAGCCAAGTGTGCCTACCACAGACACACACTTCCCCTCTTTTCTTCTCACCGTCCATGCCCCCCTATGTCCAATACGGTTCCACGCAGGTGCACACTCCCGCCCCTCTTTTCATCGATCTCATACTCACACACTCCTTCCCCCTCGACATAGTAGGCCTCTCGCACCACCTCCTAGCTGCACCCCTCTCCACATGTCCGTCTCTCTGGACCTTATTTGCTTCTAACACATGCATGCATGTATACGTACCGATCTCCCTACATATAGCTAGCTAGGTCGACTATAATTCTTTTTCCCCATGCACTAATCGACTTACCTCAATAGTTATGTCTCTCCCTTTCTCGAACACATGACGATTGATCTTCCTATGTAGTTACGTCTGCTTACCACAACCATATCGCCCCCCTCATCATCCTTGCATACTTCTCGACCCGTCTCTCACACGCACGTGCATAGACAGTCATACATCCCCTCTCTTATTGATATTGCACTCATACACTCCGTTTGTCTAGCAGGCCTCTCCCACCATTTGTGAGAAGCAACTCCACCACCAACCCTACGACACTCTACCTTTGTCTTCCTCCCAACCTTATTCCTCTGCTACACATATGCATGGATGCCGATCGATCTTCCTCGATACATAGCTAGGTCTCTCTCCTTCTCCACACATATACTTGTCGATATACCTCTCTATAGTTAGGTCTCGGCCCCCTCCCCCTCCCCCGCCCCCACACCGATAGTCAAACGTTGTAGGTAGGTATCCATGCCACAGAGAAAAACTGCACCTTTGCCCTCTCACATTTCAGTAGGCCAGCCGCACTGTATCTTTGACGTGGGCAAACACAAATTCGATGGCACTCTATCGATCGTGCACCCACACACTTAATCCCTTCTATTGATTCTATCGATATCTCACGCCAATGATCTCTCCACTATCTTCTCGTGGATCGCTCCCTCTATATATGATATATCCATGACTCTGTTTCTCAAACATTGCATATGTTACATTTTTTTTGATTGAGGTATCATCGACACATTGCCTCTGTTTCGCACAAACCATCTCTCTCACAACCACCCACGTACATACCTGCACCTAAAGAAGAGGTGCACGCACGACGAACGTACTCACATCTCGTTCCCGGCCACACCCGTGCGGGTAAACGGTGGAGTTCATTTGACGCGTGTAGCGGTTGTTTACTCGAAGGAGGGTCCTGTACTAGGCATAGACGGAACGAAGTTCGACTTGATGCGTTAGTATTAAATAAATTTATATTCCTCAATGGCACGTACAGAAGATAAAATGATTGTTGTCGGGAAAAAAGAAAAATCCGCTCCACTATATACAATGGAGCCTGCCTGCCGGGGTTTGTCTCTCGTCACACTATATCACACAACGCGGCGGTGGCCTCTCCCTCTCACCGTTGGTCACTGATCCGGCCGCATCCCGTCCGCCGGTGGAAAGGGAGGATGTGCATCGTTTCGCAGTTCGACGGCATCGAGGCAGCACGTCCCGTCTGCAGTACCCGCTGTTCTCTCTGACCAAGCTCCGGCGCGGTAGGGCCATCACCACTTGCTCGCTGCCGTAGTATGGGCATATCCCGGCCACTGACGCCCTCCTAGTTACATCCCGACGACCCTCGGGTACAGCTTCCTCCGGCCTTACTCCACTGCCCATCTTCCCACGTTGCTGCATGTGGAAAATCCTGTATGTGGATCTTATTTAGTTGTTTTCTTAAAACGTATCTCGGCCGACGTACTTTCCATATTGCAATCTCGTCCTCAAACTGTTTTTGATAAAACCACCATGCTGCTATCTTTCCCTTATTACATGGAATATGCTTCTTTTTTGTCGGCATATGTGTCTTCAACTTGTGTTATTGGGCAGTAATTGTTTCCTTTCTACCTCCTTTTGCAAACAGGGCTATCCATTTCACCTCGTTGCTATTGCGACCTTTTAGTGAACTGCACAAATCACTTTTTTCTTAATAGTGTTTTGTGCAATCCCGTCAAAATGTCACACGGGTAAAGTTTTTACATTTCTGTGGGACTTCAGAAAGGGAGATTGGTTTGCTATCCTCCTCATCCAACTGTGTGCCTAATCTTCTCCAACAAGTAGTTAGTCCTAAAGAGAGATCGTAGAGGTGATCGGCTTCTATTTGTGTGTGTTATGTTTCATCATCTGGTTCCACTATTATTGTAATCACACTGACTGAATATCTTTGCAAACAGGGATGATCAGCTTGATTTTAGTGGAGCTACACATAATGATTGGATTGTGATGTTGCTCCATACACCTATTTTTTGGCTACAGAGCTGGGTGAAACTAGCTGCCAACCAGTGAACACTATGCCCAGGAAATGGAGCCATGCCTATGAACAACATCGATCAATTATATATTTTTATTTATTTGTACACCTTCTCACAACTTTGTCTTCAGTTGTGATGTGAATATTGGCGCTGATTTGCGAACCATTGAGATGCATTAGCAGCCATGGTTGTTTCATTTGTATTTGATGATGGAATGTTGTAATGAGACAATCTTGAGGCAAGAGGACACATGAATCCTAAGTTTAAACCTTCATAGCATCACAGTACAATTTCATTAGGCTAGCCATAGTGGGAGCAACTTAAGTACCCCCTCTGTCCCAAAATTCTTGTCTTAGATTTGTCTAGATACAGATGTATCAAGTCACGTTTTAGTATTAGATACATCCGTATCTAGACAAATCTAAGACAAGAATTTTGGGACGGAGGGAGTAGTAACATAACATATCCCAAGAAAAAAATGCTTATGTGGCATGGAGTTAATGAGGAAAGAGATGCTTGTTGTAACATAATATGTTACTATAACATAACACACCCCGAGGTAAAATGAGTCTATATCTCAATTAATGAAGACTTACATGTTACCATCCATATGTTTACTACCCAGTATGAAGATAGCAACATAGACTACTCCGCTATGCATGTTACTAGTCTAAGTTACTCCCCACTATGACCAGCCTCATGCTGGAAAATTATGCGTACATATAAACACATCCTGAAGGATTGATAGCAATGCCAGAAACAATTGAACTTTGTTTCGCCAACATGTGGGACATCCTTCATACGGCTCCACCTACCATGCAACAATATTGAGTGCACAACTGCAGGGAAGATTCACCCTGGTTGTTGCACCGCAGTAATAATTACTAGTGAGTAGTCAAATCACAGAGCCCCACCTTTGCCATAGTAAGTTGCTCGGATGAAGCAACCATCATTTCTCTCTTTGTTGAATCCACTTCTACTCCAATATTCCCAAAGTAACAAGTTGCTCGGGTGAAGCAACCATCACTTCACCTTTCCCACAGTAAGTACTACCTCTTCTTTTTATTCTAGAAAAAACCACACGGGAATATTGGACGGTAGCAGCACAACAACTGAATCAAAAATCGAAACCAACCAATGAACTACTACTAATGGTCAGCGTTTGCTAGTATCATGTACTTCGTCTGTCCATGTATATTGGGCTTAATGCATTTTTCGAGACTAACTTTGGCCCTGTTTGGATCCATGGGTTAGAGTTGGTTTGAGCTAGTTGGGGCTCAAATAGCTCTAAAGTATCGAAACATGAGGGTTACTAGCAAGATGCCCATGCATTGCATGGAACATCAAGATGCATTTGTATGAGTAGTTTATCTTGTGGGAGAAAAGGATGAACGAGGGAAGGCCTTATTTGCAAATGTGGAGAGGGGTGTGGGTATCTTTTTGCAAAATTGCCATTGTTTCCTTCCTATCCGTCAGATATAAGTTGGACGGCCTATATTGCAGAATGGCAGGTACACCATCATCACCAACTCTGTTTTTACCTGTTAGTTTCACATGCTTCGCGTGTTTGCGCACATGTAAACACACGCTTGTCTGAATTATGTACGGTAGACCAAACTACACAAGTTCTCCTCTTATATATTACGTAGTACATTTCGCTTCCTACTCATCAATGGAAGCCTCATGCTAGGTAACAGAACTGGCCATGGATGCGATTCGAACTGCTCACCACACATGGCTATTTGTGTCTATCGACTGATGATAGGAAGAGGGATGTGAGGGGCTAGTGCGTTCTTTTTAAAAATAGAAAGAGGTCGATGCTGATTCATGGTTGTTTCTAGAACAACATAGAGAAATGTGCTTTGTATTGTAGCCATGAATCCAAGCATCATGGGCCGTTGGATGGGTCCAATTAACGGTAGAAATTGCGTTCTATTGCTTCGATTCAAACTTTCAAAACTGCTACACTATATAGTAGTATAGATAAGAGTTGAGAAATTGGAGCAAGTTGCACCAAACCCACCAAAAAAAATTATCCCACCCAAGAGGTGCTAATTGGATCTCTATCCCGCTAGCCAAGTGGTGCTATTGGAGCTAGTTCTCATGGGGCCAACTGAAAAATCACTTTTCTCTCTCCATCAAGTGCATTTATTGTCAATCTAACCCTGTCATCCAAACACCTCTTTGGCTAGAGTTAGTTCAGGGTTAGTCATGAGTTAGTCTAACCTCTAGCTAAGTTAGAGTATCCAAACATGAGCAGTATAGGACATGCAAGTTGCTCAAAGCATACCGTCAACTTCGCATGTGAAAGGGTCTTTTTTTTTGAAACGGAATGTGAAAGGATCTTTGAATGATATAATTTGCAAATTACATAAAATATTATCAATAGTCAAAGGCAACCTCGAAGAATACATTAGGCCCTATATAAAATCCTATATCAATAGTCAAAACCAGGTGTTACTACTACACCAAACAAGTTCAAAACGAGAAACTAGACCCACTCACGACACGGCATGCATGTCTCGTTTGGTCCATTGGTCAAAGAGCTTCCTCTTATTGGCATAATAATGGAGTACAATAACTTTTTTAGAATGCTCTTGGCATGTCTCTAAGATGTGATAAGTTAACCGACCTCAATAGACGACAAAATCGCTAGCCCGCTGCACTTTGAGAGAGACGAGGAGCGAGAAGCAATACGGGCTGGTGGATTACTAGAGCTAGGTGTCGCACGGAGGCCAAGAAATATGGTAATAGCGTGGGTTGGCCATGTATGATGTAATTACACTGGGCTGTCGTGTTTAAAAGGAATACGAGCACGAAAAGAAGAGATGTAGGCACCGACGCAGGTACTCTTTGTCTCTTTCCCTAATACTCACGCGCGGGTACACGGTGAGCTCATTTCTGTACGAAGAGGTAGCTCACCAGATAATTTGGTGAGTGTAGTAGTTGTTCATGGGAACCACGCGTGGACGAATCAAAGTTCGATCATGATGCGGTGGCGCGTTTTTTATAAATTAAGTTATTCTATTTGATGGCACGTACGCAACATTATTTTCTCAATAGAACATGAATCATGCACGCACTGAATGACGGAGCATGGGATGGTATCCATGGACATGGTCGGCACTTTTTGGAGACTAATACACTACTTTTGATGTGTCCCGTCAACTCGCAAACGAGGAGAAGGTTTCTTTTTGTTGAAATAATCGAGGAGAAGCTTTGCTTACTATAGTACGACCTCTCCCTCGCTCACGCACGCGCGGTGGCTCGCAGGATGAGGAGAAGCTTTTGCTTTACGATAGTGCGCTTAATACAGGCGGTGGACATGCAACAGTTCATTCGGTGTCAGATTTTCCAACTATGACCATTGGATAGAGTGAATCAATGGTTTACATTCAAAGTTATTCTCATACTATAGAATGGTATAGGAACATGGAGAGATTTGTTTGATTTTATATCACTGAATAATATAAAATATTATGAGTGTAGACGCTCCATCGCGAGGTTTGTTGCTCCTTCTCGATCATCGGGAATCTATGTGCTTCCACTCTTTTGTTTAAGACGTGAGATTTGTTTATCCTTTTGCCGACATGCGGGACATCCAGCACCAAGGTGGACGTGTCATGCAAGAAAATGGAGATATGCAGTGCGTAAGTGAGTTGTGCACTTCAATGGCACCTAGTACTATGCAATATTTTTTCTCCTCGATGGCATGTGAATAGTGCATGTACTCAATGACGGAGCACGAGATGGTAGCCATGGACATGGTCGGCCCTTTTTTAAGAGAGTACTAAATAACTTTGATGTGTCCAGTCAACTCGATGAGAAGCTTGCTTTCTATACCTTCTCCCTTGCCAACGTGTGCGTGGTGGCGCACAACATGATGAGAAACTTTTGCTTACAAGCGGTGGACGTGCAGCAATTCATTTGGTGTCAGATTGCCAGAAGTACTACTGTAGTACCATCATTATTGTTCGACTCCCGGAAGAGGAGAAGAGCCAAGCGCAAGGTCACCTACTAACCTAGTACAGTAGTACACTATAGCCAAAGCTGGTCCACCTTTTTAGAGCATGGTTAATTAATATAGGCAGATCTTACAGCGGCACATCATTTAGAGAAAGTACTCTCTTCCTAGGAACAAAGGAAGTGAAAAAAAGTTGGAGTGGATGCTAGATTGACAATTAAAACATGATTACATAGGAAAAAATCCTATAGCATTCTATCCTATGAATCAAACGACCAATGTAGGAAAATTATGCGGGGGGGGGGGGTCTCTCCAACAGTGTTCCTCAGCTCGCACCTAGCATCACGGTGGTCGAACTTGCAGTCATTCATCTGGTACACGTGGCATCTCAGATCTGGACACAAGGTGACGTACACCGTCAAGGATAATGTTGTCCTCAAAGCCGGACATACACAGTCAAGGTCCACGGTCAAGCGGGTAAGGGCGGACGCGACCTCACACTTCGTCCGCTATTTGAAGCGGCGCACCGGCCAAGGGCTAGCATACTCCAATATTAGGTTGGCTCTATGTGATGTGGCAACTTCATATACTAACCGGATGTTGGCTATACTACTACGATACTCACACTCCAATAAGTGACTCAAAAACCATTCATAAATTGAGTTTATGACATGCATTTGCAAATGTACCATTCATTACATACAACAAGTCATCAACACACAATGACAACGAGGATACATGTTGGATTTTAGATTATTTCCAACAAAACATTCTACAGATACTAAAGTTTTCATCACACAACAAATAACAAGCAATGAAATGAACTTCAGCTCAACCAATCCTCGGCGTTGGAAACGCTTGCTTTGAACCATAGGTGCTCTGGGAAGGCCAACTATTGTCAATACCGAGAGCAACGCGGGACTGATCATCCAGGATGAAGCGGCATATATCAGGACTAGGGTAGGGAACCACCGCAATGTCCGAGGTATAGATACAGTTGCTTCTCATAAATGGTAGTAACATTGTGTCAACAACAGCTGGATCGCCTTTCACCATCATTGGATAGTATCGTCGAAGGAAGAGCGAGTTTTCTCCAAGACTATCAATACTGAACTAGAGAGAGGTGTTGGTGCTAGAACACTAGTATCCATCCCGAATACCCTGCAACGGGTGTTGGAATAGGTCCGGAGAGGGTGACCATAGGAGACAACACGTGCTCCCTCAATAGTAACAATAATAGTGCACTGTATATAGACAAGAAGAGGTGATCCATAAGAATTGGTTGCCAGGCGCCACTAAGTATATAGGTTCTGCTTGTCCTCATGCTCATGATCATCACCATCATCATCTCCCCCTTGGTTATAAATTTTTTCAAGTATAGGTGGTGGAATGTTCACAGGACCTTGGAAACACAAGAAGGTTAATTAGTAAAGGGAAACTTGCTAACCCGCATGCATGTGGATGAAACAATTATAATTACGGTGGAGTACAAATGTACCGAAACCATAAGGATGCCATGCAAAAATAGTGCCACGAGTGGTGGCAGTAGACACAAGACGCTCATATGCAATTGCATCACAGTACCCATCCGTGTACAGAAATTAATTTTTGAGCAATATCCATGGAAGAGCCGTGGAAGCAGTAATGACGACAACAAGCTTGTCAAAGATAGCAACAACTTCATAGTTCTTGTAATCCCAAGAGCGGTTGGGAGCTCGACAAATTGCTATCTTCCGTAGATCACAGTCACCATGACCGTATTTGAATGTACGTAGATCATCTGTGTGCTCAACCTCAGGGCACTCTGAGAGTTTTGGAAGTGGAATACGCTGACGAGTGTACACATTCACAAGTTCCCACTCGCAGTTGTACCCAATATAAACAACCCAATCTCCATTTGCGCCAGCCCAGGCCTTACCCTTAAGAAATGGCATCTTAATATCACACGTATCATTATCAAGCGACATCAACTTGCACAAGGCGAGGCTTCCGTCGTCCGCGCCCATGCGAACATGCTTATAGCGAAGAAGATAAGGGAGATCAAACCGCTCCTGGACCCTTGGGTTGTTTGTAATGATGTTATTAGTTGAGTTGAGAATGGTCTTGAACGAACCTGCCATGCTAGCCGAGGTGATGACATCGCACCGATCAATGAGTTCCTCCAACATGTCATCTTTCAGATCGGGGCAAGAATAACGGGATCGTTTTTGGCTTGTTCCCTCCATGGAGAAGACGATCGAACAATGGCAGAAGGAAGGGTGAAGGCAAATGGATGAGGGAGGAAGAGTGTGCGACGACAGTTCCAAATCGAGAGGGAAAGGTGAAGAGGCGATGGACGGTTGCCACGGTACACGAAGAGGCATCCTGACCTACATGAACGTCCATCCGGAAATTGTACAAAAGGACTGGCCATCATCTCACTGACATGTTGGAACGGGACCACATGTCAACAAAACATGGTGTGCCATTTCTCATGCAAAATGCGATCTGGCCGCATTGGCCCAAAGTGCCGCATTATTTCTTGACTTTATTTTTTTAATGGTGTGCTGTTCAGTTTTGAAGCACGACTAACTTGGAGTCATTCATCTGGTACACGTTTAATGTCTCTCCAACAGTGTTCCGTTGCTTGCACCTAGCATCACGGTGGTCAAACTTGGAGTCATTCATCTAGTACACGTGGCATCTCAGATCTGGAAACAAGGTGACGTACACCGTCAAGGATAATGTTGTCCTCAAAGCTGGACATACATGGTCAAGTTCCATAGTCAAGGGGGTAAGGGCGGATGCGACCTCTCACCGCGTCCTCCATTTGAAGCGGCACGGCGGCAGAGGGTGCCGCCCACTGCAATCCTAGTTGTACCTTCCTCCTCCCCGCATTCAAAAACCTACATTTACTAGCAAGATGCCCATGCGTTGCATGGAACATCAAGATGCATTTGTATGAGTAGTTTATCTTGTGGGAGAAAAGGATGGACGAGGGAAGGCCTTATTTGCAAATGTTGAGTGGGTGTGGGTATCTTTTTGCAAAATTTCCATTATTTCCTTCCTATCCGTTAGATATAAATCGAACGGATTATATTGCAGGATGGCAAGCACACCATCATCACCAACTCTGTTTTTTATAAGAGTAGAGATAGATAAACCCGCGTGGAATGCGAGAAACCCACTTTGGCCACACACGTCCATTCAAGAGCAGGACGTCGGCCAAGCTCCTCCTTCCACCATTTTCTCCACTCTTTCAGCGGCATCTGACGAGCAGGAATAGTAGTTCTCCGACATAATAGCCGTTTGGGTGGCCCGCCGAGCCCAGAGTTACGAGCGAGGCAACTCGTTGCTCCACCTACCTCACCTAGCACGTCAGAGGCAGTAGCCGCACTAAGCCAGCGTGTGGTTCCGTAGCTAGTCGCTCCAATACAACTCGAGGAAGAGTGCTGACTTGCTCCACGCCGGCTTGTCAGTGAGCATGGCGGCACGGGCATTGTCGCTGCCCTCGACGCCGACGCGTCATACAACGCCTTCAGTGCCTGCGACTGCGCCATCCTCCCGTCGACGCGCGCGTAGCTGATACATCTCCAAGGAATCTATAATTTTTTATTGTTCCATGCTACTATATTATCATTTTTGGATGTTTAATGGGCTTTATCACTTTTATATTATTTTTGGGACTAACCTATTAACCGAAGGCGTAGTGCAAATTGTTGTTTTTTTGCCTATTTCAGTGTTTCGTAGAAAAGGAATATAAAATGGAATGAAACCTTTGGGAGAGTGATTTTTGGAACAAACGTGATCCAGGAGACTTGGAGTGGATGTCAAGAAAGAAGCAAGGAGGCCACGAGGCAGTGAGGCGCACCCCCCACCCTTGTGGGCCCCTCGTAGCTCCACCGACCTACTTCTTCCTCCTATATATACCCATATACCCCAAAAACATCCAGGAGCACCATAGATCGGGAGTTCTGGCGTAGCAAGCCTCTTTAGCCACCAAAAACCAATCAGGACCCTGTTCCAGCACCCTGCCGGAGGGCGGATCCCTCACTAGTGCCATCTTCATCATCCCGGCGCTCTCCATGATGATGAGGGAGTAGTTCACCCTCGGGGCTGAGGGTATGTACCAGTAGCTATGTGTTTGATCTCTCTCTCTCTCTCTCTCTCTCTCTCGTGTTCTTGATTTGGCATGATCTTGATGTATCGCGAGCTTTGTTACTATAGTTGGATCTTATGATGTTTCTCCCCCTCTACTCTCTTGTAATGGATTGAGTTTTCCCTTTGAAGTTATCTTATCGGATTGAGTCTTTAGGGATTTGAGAACTGTCGGTGTACAAAAGTAGGGGCTCTGCTTTTGACCCCTTCACTTGTGCACGGGAAGTCAGAGCCACCCGCCACGGCCACGCATAACAGGGCAGGAAAGGGAAGCCGGAGAGAAGCCGAGGGCACAAGACAAACAAGGCATCGACAAGAACCAAGGCCACAAAGATCGTATGGACGAAGCAAGTTTCCCCGTCAAGGACCCTTGCCGGGGCAGCCTCAGCGGCCCCGGCAAGACCCTTGCCAGGGGAGCTCGCCTCCACCAGCCGAGCGAGCCACCTTTGAGCCCACCAATGCTAGACAAACGCATTGGGATAGGGCTCGGGAGGCACCTCCGTGGTGGCATGCAGATCTTTGTGAAGACAAAGAATAGTCAAGATCAAATGAGGATAGGAAGGCAACAATCCTCAGCAAGATCCTCACCGAAGAAATCCAAAAGACCCCCGGCAAGATCCTTGCCGGGGACACCAGCGTGCCATGGCAAGACCCTTGCTGCGCCACCCGACAAGATCCTCACCAAGCGCGCCAGCAGAGCCACTCCCAGGCCCATGCCAGCCAAGTCTCCGCCGCTGTTCGCATGCAGCTGCCGACCCAACCAGCTGGGCAGGCACCTGCGTGGAAACATGCAACCCTTCATGGAGGCTCCACCATCGCGCCACCTCAGCTGCCTGCCTGCCTACATGGCATCACATGCATCGCTGGCCAGGGAGCGTGTCGAAGCGAGGAGGAGCAACGACGGACGGGACGGGCCTCGCCCCCGTCCCAGATAAAGTGAAGGGACACCTAAGCCTCGCATTAAATGCACTTTGTCCTATAATACCAGCAATAAGCTCACAACGCTATAGCACTTTCCACCCCCTGTGTGCCACTGTGGCAGCCCCTTTCGCCTATAAAAGGAGGCCCATGGCGCACTAGAGAAGGATTCGGCTCTTTCAAACCTAGCAACACCTAGAGCTAGTTCAAGAGCTCAAGAACACTAAATACATCCACCAAAGCAGGATCGTAGGGTTTTACACATCTTTGCAGCCCGAACCTGGGTAAATCCCCTTTGCGCTGTCTGCTGGTCCCGCTCTTCTCACGATCCCCGCGCCCCGCAACCGTAGTAGGGATTCCAGTGATCCCATAGGTGTCGTTTCCCACCGACATCTTTGGCGCGCCAGGTAGGGGGCGCGTAGTTGTGAGAATCTGGTCTAGCAGTTGACCTAGCTGTTCTTCATCGCCATGGCTCCCAAGAAGAAGGCGACCACGGCGATCGGTTCGTTCGGGACCGGATTGCCAATATTGGTGCAGACCAGTAGTGGGCCAGTCGCGGAGGGAACCCGTGGCGCGGTCCGCGAACATGCACATCACCCTGGCGGTCCGGGCCTGGCGAGTGGCGTTGTTCGCGCGCCAGGCGACGAGTGTCGGTGTCAAAACCGGCGGATCTCGGGTAGGGGGTCCCGAACTGTGCGTCTAGGCGGATGGTAACAGGAGACAAGGGACACGATGTTTTTACCCAGGTTCGGGCCCTCTCGATGGAGGTAAAACCCTACTCCTGCTTGATTGATATTGATGATATGTGTAGTACAAGAGTGGATCTACCACGAGATCAAGGAGGCTAAACCCTAGAAGCTAGCTTATGGTATGATTGTTGTAATGGTTGTTCGTCCTACGGACTGAAACCCTCCGGTTTATATAGACACCGGAGAGGGCTAGGGTTACACAGAGTCGGTTACAATGGTAGGAGATCTACATATCCTTATTGCCAAGCTTGCGTTCCACGCCAAGGAAAGTCCCATCCGGACACGGGACGAAGTCTTCAATCTTGTATCTTCATAGTCTTGGAGTCCGGTCGACGATGATAGTCCGGCTATCTAGACACCCCCTAGTCCAGGACTCCCTCAGTAGCCCCTGAACCAGGCTTCAATGACGACGAGTCCGGCACGCATATTGTCTTCAGCATTGCAAGGCGGGTTCCTCCTCCGAATAATTCATAGAAGATTGTGAACACAAGGATAGTGTCCGACTCTGCAAAATAAATTCCACATACCACCATAGAGAGAATATTATGTACACAAGTTCAATCTGCTGACGTATTTTGTGGCGTGACGTCACACCACCACCAAGCCTTTACTTGAATCGTTTTTATTATACCACCTCAGCGCGTTTAGCGAAGCGGTTTCCTTGGCACGTCTTGTCGAAGCAGAGATCGTGTTCCCCTTATTCCGGGATTCCCATCAATACGGACGTGGGTAACCCAACCGCGCCATTGATTGCGGCGCTTGGGAGATAAGCGAGTTTTACTAGGCCGGGGGACGCATAGTCTTCGTCCGTCCATATATAAGGGGATAAGGATCCACCTTTTTTACCTACGCCATCTTCCTCCTTTGCTTATCCATCTCCGCGCACTCGAGCTCCAGCGCCCAAGTCCGCACATCTCGCCTCAACCTTCCCCAGCCATGTCCGGAGCGGGAGGCAAGTGGATGGCCTCCTCCGTCACGGAGGGGCACATCAAGAAGCTGCGCGGTGCCGGATACCTGTCCAGCAACATCGCGCACGGGCTGCCCGACGAGGGGCAGCTCATCCCCACCCCCAGGCCCCATGAGAGGGTCGTATTTCTTCCCCACTTCCTCCGCGGACTGGGCTTCCCACTTCACCCCTTCGTCCGGGGGCTCATGTACTACTACAGCCTGGACTTCCACAATCTAGTGCCAAACTTCATCCTCAACATCTCGGCGTTTATCGTCGTGTGCGAGGCTTTCCTCTGCATCCAGCCCCAGTTCGGCTTGTGGCTAAAGACCTTCAATGTCAAGCCGAAGGTGGTGAAGGGCGTCCAAGTGGAGTGCGGAGGCGCCATGGTGGGCAAAATGCCCAACGTCACTTGGCTCGAGGGTGCCTTTGTGGAGTCCATCAAAGGGTGGCAATCTGGGTGGTTCTACATCACCGAGCCGCGTCACCCTAAATGGGCAGCGGCCCCCGAGTTCAGATATGGTACCCCCATGCAGCTCACCTCCTGGAAAGAGAAGGGCTTGCTATGGGGTAGTTCGGAGGAGCTGACCGGACTCTAGTCCTGTCTCCAGACCCTGGTGAACAAGAAGCTTAAGCTTGTCAACGTGATCCAGGTCATGCTCGTCCGCCGGATTCTCCCCTGCCAGCAACGGGCCTTCAATTTATGGGAGTTTAATCCGGCATAGCACCAGACTTTGACCGGGCTCTTTGACACGACGTACAAAGCTGCCTGGAGGGTGCTGTTCAAGGGCGGAGAAGCCCCCGCACCCACAATTGAAGATCGCGGATTCAGCACGCAGCGCCCGGCCGGCGAGGTAAGCTATGTTATCCTTTATGGGATACTCATTTCTTTCATAGTTTGACTCTACGTGGGATCTAAAACTCCCAATGCCTTTAACAGGACTGGCAGAAGACGTCCGGACAGGTTAACTGTCCGGCCCCTCTACCGGAAGACCCAGCGGACACCCGTTTGACGGGGCTGCTGGTCCCGGCACTTTATGTGGTGCCGGAGCAGAAGGCCAAGAAGAAGGCCACGGGAACCCAAAGGAGTTCCCGGCGCCAGGTGGTATCGGACTCATCATCCAATGACTCCGAGGCGGACTCCTCCCCTGAGGAGGAGTAGAAAGAGGCCTCTTCCCCAGCGGGGGGAGAGAAGAAGAGGAAGGCCTCCCCAACGAGGGCGGCCGAAGGGTCCAAGAAAGGACGGACCCTTCCTCCGGACTGCTCCGCCAACACCGACGACGGCGACGAGGGGTGGCCCTCAAGGGCCAAGCCCCTGGCAAGATCGTAAGTGTCCGAATTCCTGGATGATTTATAATTTCTCTTTTTGCCATGTGGTGTCCTTCTAATGCCGCATACAACCTGTAGTCCGGCCGAGGATGATCTTCGCGCTTCGTCGAGCGGGTCCTTGGCTCCGTCGGATATGGATTCCCTTCCGACCGCCTCCATCCCTCGTGACGCTGATGACGCCGAGGTGGGATCCCAGGAGGGGACTCACCAGGAGGGGGAGGCTCCGGAGGTGCCTCAAGGCAACCTCCCGGACTTCGCACCGGACTCCGCACTGGAACCAGCAGTGGTTCCGGAGTCCGGCAGGCGGCCCCTTCGTAAGAAGGGCAAGACCGTGACACTGGCGGCCTCCGTCCAACCGGAGGCGCCAGATAACTTGTTGGAGGCGCTCAACGGTGCTTCCATCGAGGAAGAACACCGCACTATCATGAGTGCGGTGATTCAGAAGGTTCAGCTCACCAAGAGCGGGCTGACCGAAGCCTGCAGCAGCCTTCTAACAGGCTTTAAGGTAAGAATTTTAAGACATGTAATATAATACCACATAGACAGTAGCCCCTGATGCTTGGTTCGGTGTTCGGGAAGAAAAATCGGACCGAGGATCTTATAAAGATATACGCAGGAGTTCTAAAAAATATGTCAATATGGGATTGCAGGCTGCGCTACTGACCCCTGCCACACTGACTTCGGAGGTCGATGCTTTGAAGCAGAACCTCAAGCGGTTTGAGAGCGAGCTCGGCCGTGGCAAGAAGCAGCTCGAGGACAATGAAGGTGAGTAACACCGTATTAAATTTGTACCTTACAGAAAAGGATTTTGGTTGCAAGAGAAATAACAAGGATAACGTGGGTACTCCAGGGGCCACGAACGAGGTGGCGACCCTGAAGGAGGCCGTGTCCGCGGCCGAACATGATGTGGCCGAGGAACGAGCTGAGCGAGAGAAGCAGGAGGCGTGGGTGGCGGAGGTGCAGCAAGAGCTCCAGGCTCTCTGGAAAAGTATGAGAGTTTGGAGCGCGACTCGGAGACTCGAGAGTCCGAGCTTGCCTCGGCTCTTGAGAGTGCCAAAGCCGCTAAGGCCGAAGCCCATAAGGCCCTTCAGGAAGTCGAGGCGGTGAAGAAAATAGCGGCGGGTAAGGCATTTTTCATGCAAAGCAAGCATGTGAATGTGAATTACCTGTTACTTACCCGAATTCGGAGCTCTCCAGGAGCGTTTGCAGATCTGCCTCGCAGCGTGTCCGATGCTGCCACATTCTACCGTGCCGAGGAGGGGAGCTCGATGGAGAAGGTCTTCCGGTCTCAGTATGCTGAGGCCGGACATCCGGTGCCCCTTAGCGACCAGCTGAAGCAGTTGTTCGAGCTCCACAAGGTAGCCGAACAAGACATGAAGGGCCTCATAGTTCGGCTGTGGCCCAAGGAGGCCATGCCTGGGAGCTACTTCGGCCTGGTGTGGTGGCTGGTGGATGCGTGTCCCTGGGTGGAAGTCGTCAAGCACTCCGCCTGCATTGAAGGTGCCCGTCGGGCCCTTGCCCGTGCAAAGGTGCACTGGGGCAGGATGGACGCTGAGAAGCTTCTGACGGACGCGCCGCCGGAGGGCAAGGAGTATCGCACGCCTGAAATGTATTATAAGAGTGTCCTGAAGAGAGCCCGCAAGATTGCGGATGAGTGCTCCAAGGATGTAATATTTGAGTAGAATCGCATTATGTTATCCTGTGCGCTGAAAACTGTGTTCATATGCGCTAAGCAACGCTTATTAATTTAAAATATTACCTTCTGTGCGGCCGTTTATCAAATCTGAGAGATGGCAAGTCGTCGGCTTCAGCCCCCATGCCACTAGTGCTGGGGTGTTCGGGATAAACTTGAGCACTCTTGTTCCCATGTTTGGGTCCATCTAGGGAGGCGCTCAACACAACGAACGAGCCAACCGGACATATAACGCTTGAACACTCTCACTCAGCCATAGAATTCTATAATTTTAAATTTTGGCGAAGCCCCTAGTGTTCGGAAGACCGAGTTCGGGGCGCTATCCACGCCTGGGCCGGACAAAGCCGGTTCCTCACTCTAAGTGGCATAAGTCTTTAGGGACTCGAAAAAACCTCTCGAACAGCGACCAGCTCTCGCCTTATCATGACGGTCAGTTTTAGCTTTCTCCACTGAGGCGCTCGCCCAGCTCAACCGGGGCGCAATCGCAGTGGTTCTCCTAGTGCTACCTTAGCCGATAAAACGGAACGTAAGGTACCAAAACATGGGAGCCGGGCAAACCCAACTATTGACCCAAGACATGATTCGGAGCGGATGCATATAATGCTATAAGTTCGGGGTGCCGCACTTGTGAAAGTGTTCAGACTTATCACACCATAATGCGGGGAACTTAGGCCCCTGGTGTATTCAGCCGTACCAAAGTGTACGGGTGCAACATGTCATAAACGAACATATATAAGAAAGAAATGCAATTATAAGCAAAAAAGCGATGCATTGTTTATTCCAGAAATACTGCCATGAATGCAGAGCGATATAAATAGTGCGGTAAGCAAGGGATTGGACTATTAAACATGTCCCCCTCCAGGGGTAGGCTGCGGAATGGTGTATTAAATAGATTTAATGCTCGTAATGGAGACCACCTGAGTGTTCGTCGTAGCCTTTCTCCTTCCCTGGATGTTGCATCAGGAGTTCGGCAGGTCTACTGCCGGACAGGGCCTCTGGTGAATGGGGTCCTGTGGGTAAGAAAAAAAAGAAAAAGGAAAAGACCAACATACTTGGGAGCTCCTGGTGTGGTTAAGCCGCACTCTGGGCCTGTCGTGGTCGTGCCCCTCCCCCTATGCCCATGGTATCTCCAGAGCGTAATGATGTACGTGAAGGACTGGTCTTGCAATTATGCAAGGGCTGGGGTTGGGGCCGCATTGCTACGCGTGCTCGGAACATTCTAGGTGGTCTTGTTGTATGTTACTCCGGGCGCGTTTGGCCATGTCCGGTCGCTTAACGGCCGGACTCGAAAATTGCCTTAAGAGGCTGCTCTGTACTTCTGCCGCGAGAGCCGCTGTGTGTTCCTCCGTTCGGAGGGAGCGTTCAGTGTTTCTGTTGACCGTGATGACTGCTCTAGGGCCTGGCATCTTGAGCTTGAGGTATGCGTAATGCGGCACTGCGTTGAACTTTGCAAACGCGGTTCATCTGAACAGAGCGTGATAGCCACTGCGGAACGGGACTATGTCGAAGATTAACTCCTCGCTTCGGAAGTTATCCGGGGATCCGAAGACCACTTCCAGTGTGACTGAGCCTGTACAATTGGCCTCTACACCTGGTATGACGCCTTTGAAGGTCGTCTTTGTTGGTTTAATCCTTGAGGGGTCTATGCCCATCTTGCGCACTGTATCCTGATAAAGCAGGTTCAGGCTGCTGCCGCCATCCATTAGGACTCTGGTGAGGTGAAATCCATCGATGATTGGGTCTAAAACCAATGCGGCGAATCCGCCATGGCGGATACTGGTGGGGTGATCCCTTCGATCAAAAGTGATCGGGCAAGAGGACCATGGATTGAACTTCGGGGCGACTGGCTCCATCGCATATACATCCCTAAGTGCACGCTTCCGCTCCCTCTTGGGTATGTGGGTTGCGTATATCATGTTTACCGTCCGTACTTGTGGGGGGAAACCCTTCTGTCCTCTACTGTTCGGCGGCCGGGTCTCTTCCTCGTCATCGCTATGCAGCCCCTTGTCATTGTTTTCGGCAATTAACTTGCCTGCCTGCTTAAATACCCAACAATCCCTGTTGGTGTGATTAGTTGGCTTTTCAGGGGTGCCATGTATCTGGCAGGAGCGGTCGAGTATTCGGTCCAAATTGGACGGACCCGGAGTAGTTCTTTTGAATGGCTTTTTCCGCTGACCGGGTTTGGAGCCTCTGAATCCGGTGTTGACTGCCGTATCCTCAGTGTTATCGCCGTTAGTGCGGCATTTGTTTTTGTTGCGACGTGACCTGCCATTGTGGTCCTTGTTATCCGGACTGCCAGAATTTTTGCTGAGGTTGTTACTGCAGGCTAGCCAGTTGTCCTCTCCCGCGCAGAAGCGGGTCATGAGTGACGTGAGGGCTGCCATGGATTTCGGCTTTTCCTGTCCTAGGTGCCGGGCCAGCCACTCGTCGCGGATGTTGTGTTTGAAGGCTGCGAGGGCCTCTGCATTCAGACAGTCGATGATTTGAGTTTTCTTTGTTAAGAACCGTGTCCAGAATTGTCTGGCCAATTCGTCTGGCTGCTGAATTATGTGGCTTAGGTCATCGGCGTCTGGTGGTCGCACATATGTGCCCTGGAAGTTATCAAGGAATGCGGCTTCCAGGTCCTCCCAACACCCAATTGACTCTGCTGGCAAGCTGTTAAGCCAATGCCGAGCTGGTCCTTTAAGCTTGAGTGGGAGATATTTGATGGCGTGGAGATCGTCACCGCGGGCCATATGGATATGAAGGAGATAGTCTTCGATCCAAACCGCGGGGTCTATTGTGCCATCGTAGGATTCAATGTTCACGGGTTTAAACCCTTCAGGGATTTGATGATCCATTACTTCATCTGTGAAGCATAGTGGGTGTGCGACGCCTCTATATTGGGCAATATCACGATGTAGCTCAAGCGAGCTTTGTCTACTGTGTTCAGCCCGGCCGGAGTTGCTGTATGCGGCGCGATGGTAATCGTCGTGCATTGTGGTGCGCCCACGTGATCAGTAGATCGATCTTGATTGTCTTGCCTTGTCCTCCAATATGTCTTGCAAGTCCGGCGTATTCCCCCGTGGCTTCATACTTTTCGAGCGGTGCCGGGGTACGGTCCTGATGGAGGGCCTAGAGGCCTCTCAGTCGCGGCCACGAGGTGGTCGGTCTGCCGTATTGTGCGTTGGTGATGAGGGTTTATACTCCTCCTCCTCTAATCGGGGGAGCAACTTGCGTTTTGGGTAGCTTTTGGAGGGGCGTTCGAGTTCATACTCTTCGGCCGCCAGGACTTCAGTCCATCTGTCGGCTAGCAGATCTTGATCAGCTCGAAGCCGTTGCTACTTTTTCTTTAGGCTATTCGTCGTGGCCATTAGCCTGCGTTTAAAACGCTCTTGTTCGACGGGATCCTCGGGCATGACGAATTCGTCGTCGTTGAGGCTTGCCTCGTCTCCGGAGGGAGGCATGTAATTATCATCCTCTACCTCTTCGTCCGCCGCTCTCTCGTGAGGGCTGGCTTCTCCGTCCTCCTGCGCTGAATCTTGCTGTAGGGGGTTATCTTCGGCACTCTCTGGGGTGTTATTATCTCCGGTGCCGGAATCTCCATTCTTGCTGTGGCGGGATTTAGAGTGGCGCCGCTGACGCCGACGCTTGGGCTGTTTCTTAGAGGAATC
Organism: Triticum aestivum; assembly: GCF_018294505.1. NCBI lineage: Eukaryota > Viridiplantae > Streptophyta > Magnoliopsida > Poales > Poaceae > Triticum > Triticum aestivum. The sequence continues at coordinate 431,906,207 of NC_057810.1, forward strand.
TGCCTCCGCTGCTTCTTCGCCATTCCCATCCTTTGGGATGTCCACCATATATATGTCGTATGACGAGGTGGTCTTCCAGTGCCCTGTAGGCATTGGTTCCTGGTCGTCTCCGGCATCGTCGTCCATACCATCGATGTCTTCGGAGTCGTAGTCTAGCATGTCGGTTAGATCGTTGATAGTGGCTACAAAGTGGGTGGTAGGTGGGCTTTGAATTTCTTCGTCGTCCGCATCCCAGCTGTCCTGACCGCAGTCCGGCCAGAGCTCTCCTGATAACGAGAGATGCTTTAGCTAATTCAGGATGTCACCAAAGGGTGAGTGCTGAAAGATATCCGCAGCGGTGAACTCCATGATCGGCGCCCAATCGGATTCGATTGGTAGGGGCGCAGGAGGTTCGGAGTCCGACGAGGAGTCCGGCACCTCGGAGTCACGGGCTTTACAAGGGACAAGGTCAGTATTCGGCTCCATCGCCGTAGAGGTTGCAGCCCCCGAGGCGGTGTCTAGCCACCCGTCCTCGATCTGCTTGGTCGGCTCCGAATTAAGGATCGGAGCGGACTCATGTGCGGCCTCCACGGCACTGTCCGGCAGCAGAGCTAAATCATGCCCATTGTGACAGCGCGGCGCGCTCGGCTGTGGCTCGAATCCATCGAAGATCAAGTCTCCGCGGATGTCAGCCGTGAAGTTTAGGCTTCCAAATTTGACCTGATGGCCAGGGGCGTAGCTTTCGATCTGCTCCAGATGGCCAAGCGAGTTGGCCCGCAGTGCAAAGCCGCCGAACACGAAGATCTGTTCGGGGAGAAAAGTCTCACCCTGGACTGCGTCGTTGTTGATGATCGAAGGAGCCATCAAGCCTATCGGTGACGACACAGAGGAACTCTCAATGAAAGCACCAATGTCAGTGACAAAACCGGCGGATCTCGGGTAGGGGGTCCCGAACTGTGCGTCTAGGCGGATGGTAACAGGAGACAAGGGACACGATGTTTTTACCCAGGTTCGGGCCCTCTCGATGGAGGTAAAACCCTACTCCTGCTTGATTGATATTGATGATATGGGTAGTACAAGAGTGGATCTACCCCAAGATCAAAGAGGCTAAACCCTAGAAGCTAGCTTATGGTATGATTGTTGTAATGGTTGTTCGTCCTACGGACTAAAACCCTCCGGTTTATATAGACACCGGAGAGGGCTAGGGTTACACAGAGTCGGTTACAATGGTAGGAGATCTACATATCCGTATTGCCAAGCTTGCCTTCCACGCCAAGGAAAGTCCCATCCGGACACGGGACGAAGTCTTCAATCTTGTATCTTCATAGTCTTGGAGTCCGGCCGACGATGATAGTCCGGCTATCCGGACACCCCCTAGTCCAGGACTCCCTCAACGAGCCACCAGTCGCGGGCTCCAGAGACGGAATCGGGGCCCTCGCAGGCAGCACGGGGCCCTCCAGGGGCGCCGCCATCCCGCCAGGAGGCGGCACGGCGACCTCCAAGACGCCAACACCGGCGCCCACGGCGCGCTCTTCTCAGGTTGTGCGTGATGAGCAGCGCCACCCTACCGGTGACCCTCTGCGCCGCCCTGGGAAGAGTCCCGTGCGCCCATCACATGACGAGGAGGGCCAGCATGCGCACCGATGTGCTGAAGGAGGTGGCGAATGGCTGCGCGGCTGTGACGCGGCTCCTTCTAACGTGGTTAGAAGTCAACGCGCATCATGGTCCACCCAGCTCTCGCCGCCACCCACGCCGGCGGAAGCCCTAGCGCGCACGTAGCTGCTCCTCGATTTTCCTCCTGCCGCAGGGAAGCTTGAAGAATGGAGGGCCACCGTCCGGAGCCTCGTCGGCATCGCCAACAACGATGAGTTGCGGCCGGCGGGACCCGTAGGCCATTGCTCCACGAGGCCACCGCATGCCAGCGGAGACCATGCTGGAGGCGATGCAGCCACGGTGTACTCCCCTCCTCCATCCCGGCCGCCCCGGGCGTCCGTTCTCGCGACGACGCTCGAGACGATTTCTCCATCGCGTTGTCCGACCCACGAACCAACCGCGATCAACGTCAAGTCCTTCCGGAGCGGGTTCATGAGGGTGCTCGAACTACCATCGAGCGCCGTCGTGATGCGCGCCACCAGTCGAACAGGCGGGCAGGGCCTGCTATGTACCACCCAGCGCCGGGAGGCTACGGCAGCCTACCCTACGAGGTGGGTTGTCCGGCTTTCACCCGTGGGCTGCGGCAGTTCAAGTGGCCCTCCCACCGTACTTTCAAGCCTGACATTGGCGAGAAGTACAACGACAAGACTCACCCGTCAGAGTTCCTCAGCATCTACACTGTCGCGTTGCAACCTTCTGGGTCCCGCAATGATAAGGTGCTTGCCAACTACTTCCCGTTGGCACTCAAGCCTAATGTTATGTCATGATTGATGCACTTGCCGGTGGATTCCATCTCTTCTTGGGCGGATCTATGCCATGAGTTTGTTGGCGCCTTTACCGAAGGTCACCAAGCTCATGGCCAGGCGAGTGATTTACACATCATCCCCCAGAAGGAAGGAGAAAACTTGCGCAAGTACATCCAAAGGTTCAGTCGGGTGCAGTACAACATCCCCGATGTTCATCCTGCCGCTGTGATCAGTGGTTCCATCAGAACATGCGCAACCGCAAGATGCGTGAAGAGGTGGCGATGAACAAGGTCAGAGATGTGGCCGAACTTTATGTTCTGGCCGATCGGTGCGCTTGCGCTGAAGAGGGAAGGAAGTACCCCGGTGAAGACGCCGGTGCGAAAACCGACTCCACGGATGATACCGCCACCCCGGCGAAGAAGGGCCGGTGCCGTAACAGGAAGCACAGGAGCAAGACCGTGCTTGCTGATACGTCCATTTTGCATCATGCTTTTATATCAATATCTATTGCATTATGGGTTGTTATTACACCTTATATCTCAATACTTATGGCTATTCTCTCTTATTTTACAAGGTTTATCATGAAGAGGGGGAATGCCGGCAGCTGGAATTCTGGCTGGAAAAGGAGCAAACGTTGGAAACCTATTCTGCACAACTCCAAAAGTCCTGAAACTCCACGAAACAACCTTTTGGATTTAATAAGAATTTATGAGCGAAAGAAATAGGCTAGGGGGCCCACACCCTGTCCAAGAGACAGGAGGGTGCCTCCCCATAGGGCGCGGCCCCCTATCTCCTGGGCCCCCTGGTGGGCCTCTGGCGTCCATCTTCTGCTATATCATCACTTTTCCCCTGGAAAAAATTGAGGGCAAGCTTACGGGACGAAACTCCGCCGCCACGAGGTGAAACCTTGGCGGAATAAATCTAGGGCTCTGGCGGAGCTGTCCTGCCAGGGACACTTCCCCCCGAGAGGGGGATATCATCACCAACATCATCACCAACGATCCTCTCATCGGGAGGGGGTCAATCTCCATCAACATCTTCACCAGCAACATCTCCTCTCAAAACCCTAGTTCATATCTTGTATCCTATCTTGTATCAAAACCACAAATTGGTACCTGTGGGTTGCTAGTAGTGTTGATTACTCCTTGTAGTTGATGCTAGTTGGTTTACTTGGTGGAAGATCATATGTTCAGATCCTTTATGCATATTATTACTCCTCTGATTATGAACATGAATATGCTTTGTGAGTAGTTACGTTTGTTCCCGAGGACATGGGTGAAATCTTGCTATTAGTAGTCATGTGAATTTGGTATTCGTTCGATATTTTGATGAGATGTATGTTGTCTTTCCTCTAGTGGTGTTATGTGAACGTCGACTACATGACACTTCACCATTATTTGGGCCTAGAGGAAGGCATAGGGAAGTAATAAGTAGATGATGGGTTGCTAGAGTGACAGAACCTTAAACCCTAGTTTATGCGTTGCTTCGTTAGGGGTTGATATGGACCCATATGTTTAATGCTGTGGTTAGGTTTACCTTAATACTCCTTTTTGTAGTTGCAGATGCTTGCAATAGGGTTAATCATAAGTGGGATGCTTGTCCATGTTAGGTCAGTACCCAACTACTGGTCCACCCACATATCAAATTATCAAAGTACCGAACGCGAATCTTATGAACGTGATGAAAACTAGCTTGACGATAATTCCCAATGTGTCCTCGGGAGCTCCTTCTTCATTATTAGAATTTGTCCAGACTCATCCTCTGCTACATAAAGGATTGGGCCACCTTGCTGCACTTTATTTACTTTATTTACTTTTTGCTCATTACTATTTATCTTATCACAAAACTATCTATCACCTACTATTTCAGTGCTTGCAGAGAAAACCTTACTGAAAACCGCTTATCATTTCCTTGTGCTCCTCATTGGGTTCGATACTCTTACTTATCGAAAGGACTACGATAGATCCCCTATACTTGAGGGTCATCAAGACTCTTTTCTGTCGCCGTTGCCGGGAGTGTAGCGCTTTTGGTGAGTGGAACTTGGTAAGGAAACATTTATATAGTGTGCTGAAATTTTCTGTTACTTGTCACTATGGAAACTAATCCTTTGAGGGGCTTGTTTGGGGTATCTTCACCCCAGCCAGAAGAGCAAAGAGATGCTCCTCAACCTACTGAACTTTATGAAAATATTCACTTTGAGATTCCTTTGGGTATGATAGAAAAACTGCTAGCTAATCCTTTTGCAGGAGACGGAACATTGCATCCCGACTTACACCTTATCTTTGTGGTTGAAGTTTGTGGATTATTTAAGCTTGCAGGTATTCCCGATGATGTTGTCAAAAGGAAGGTCTTCCCTTTATCTTTGAATGGAGATGCAATGACATGGTATAGGCTATGTGATGATACGAGATCTTGGAATTATAAGCGATTGAAGTTGGAATTTCACCAGAAGTTCTATCCTATGCATCTTGTTCATCGTGATCATAATTACATATATATTTTCTGGCCTCGCAAAGGAGAAAGCATCGCTCAAGCTTGGGGGAGTCTTAAGTCAATGTTGTATTCATGCCCCAATCATGAGCTCTCTCGGGAAATGATTATTCAGAATTTTTATGCTCGGCTTTCTGCTGATAATCGCAACCTGCTCGATACTTCCTGTGTTGGTTCCTATATGCTGAAGACTATTGATTTCAAATGGGACTTATTGGAAAGTATTAAACGCAACTCTGAATATTGGGGTTCCGACGATGGTAAGGAGTCAGGTATGACACCTAAGTTTGATTATGTTAAACCTTTTATGGATACCGATGCTTTCCGTGGATTTAGCTCTAAGTATGGACTTGACTCTGAGATAGTAGCTACTTTTTGTGAAACTTTTGCTACTCACGTTGATCTGCCTAAAGAAAAGTGGTTTAAATATAATCCTCCTGTTGATGTGAAAGTAGTTACACCTATTACAGTCGAAGAAAAGACTATTCATATAGTGATCCTATTATTCCTACTGCTTATGTCTAAAAACCTCATTTTCCTGTTAGGATAAAAGATCATGTTAAAGCTTCGACTATTGTTCGTAAAAATAATACTAGGACCTGTACACCTCCTGAGCAAATTAATGTTGAACCTGGTATTGCTATGATTAAAGATCTTTTGGATGAGGACTTAGATGGGTATGTTATCTCTTTCTTGGGTGAAACTGCTAATATTGCTAGACCCGATACTAAAACACGTAGACCTGTCGTAGGCACGGCTGTTATTTCTGTTAAAATAGGAGATCATTGTTATCATGGCTTATGTGATATGGGTGCTAGTGCTAGTGCGAGACCTTATGATCTTTATAAAGAAATTATGCACGATATTGCACCTGTTGAATTAGAAGACATTGATGTTACTATTAAGCTTGCTAATAGGGACACCATTAAACCTATTGGGATTGTTAGAGATGTTGAAGTTTTGTGTGGGAAGGTTAAATATCCTGCTGATTTTCTTGTTCTTGCTTCCCCACAAGATGATTTTTGTCCCATTATTTTTGGTAGACCCTTCTTGAATACTTCTAGTGCTAAGATTAATTGTAAAAGGAAGGTCGTCACTGTTGGCATAGATGGTATGTCTCATGAGTTCAATTTTGCTAAGTTTAGTAGACAACCTCGTGAAACGGAACCACCTAGTAAGGATGAGATTATTGGTCTTGCTTCCATTGATGTTCCTCTAACTGATCCGTTAGAACATTATTTGTTAGACCATGAAAACGATATGTTTATGAAGGAAAGGGAAGAAATAGATGAAGTGTTCCTTAAAAAAGAACCTATGCTGAAACATAACCTTCCCGTTGAAATTCTTGGGGATCCCCCTCCACCCAAGGGTGAACCCGTGTTTGAACTCAAACCTTTACCAGATAATCTTAAGTATGCTTATCTTGATGAAAAAGAAATATATCCTGTTATTATTAGTGCTAACCTTTCAGAGAAAGAAGAAGAAAGATTATTGAAAACTCTGAAGAAGCACAGAGCTGCTATTGGATATACTCTTGATGATCTTAAGGGCATTATTCCCACATTATGTCAACACAAAATTTCAGTGGAGAAAGATGCCAAACCAGTTAGAGATCCTCAAAGCCGATTAAATCCCTAAATGAAGGAAGTGGTAAGAAAGGAGATACTAAAGCTCCTTGAGGCAGGTATTATTTATCCCGTTGCTGATAGTAACTGGGTAAGCCCTATCCATTGTGTCCCTAAAAAGGGAGGTATTACCGTTGTCCCTAATGATAAAGATGATAAAGATGAATTGATCCCGCAAAGAATTATTACAGGCTATAGGATGGTAATTGATTTTCGTAAGTTAAATAAAGCTACTAAGAAAGATCATTACCCTTTACCTTTTATTGATCAAATGCTAGAAAGGCTATCCAAACACACACATTTTTGCTTTCTAGATGGTTATTCTGGTTTCTCACAGATACCTGTATCAGCAAAGGATCAATCTAAGACTACTTTTACTTGCCCTTTTGGTACTTTTGCTTATAGATGTATGCCTTTTGGTTTATGTAATGCACCTACTACCTTTCAAAGATGCATGATGGCTATATTTTCTGATTTTTGTGAAAAGATTTGTGAGGTATTCATGGATGACTTCTCCGTCTATGGATCCTCTTTTGATGATTGTTTGAGCAACCTTGATTGAGTTTTGCAGAGATGCGAAGACACTAGTCTCGTCCTGAATTGGGAAAAGTGTCACTTTATGGTTAATGAAGGCATTGTCTTGGGGCATAAGATCTCCGAGAGAGGTATTGAAGTTGAATCCAAAGTTGATGCTATTGAAAAGATGCCATGTCCCAAGGACATAAAAGGTATAAGAAGTTTCCTTGGTCATGCCGGATTTTATAGGAGGTTCATTAAGGACTTTTCTGAAATCTCTAGGCCTCTGACTAATTTATTGCAAAAAGATATTCCCTTTGTCTTTGATGATGATTATGTAGAAGCATTTTAAACACTTAAGAAAGCTTTGATCACTGCACCTATTGTTCAGCCAGCTGATTGGAATTTACCTTCTGAAATTATGTGTGATGCTAGTGATTATGCTGTAGGTGCTGTTTTAGGGCAAAGAGTCGATAAGAAATTGAATTTTATCCAGTATGCTAGTAAGACTCTTGATACTGCCCAGAGAAATTATGCTACTACTGAAAAAGAGTTCTTAGCAGTTGTGTTTGCATGTGATAAGTTTAGACCTTATATTGTTGATTCCAAAGTTACTATTCACACCGATCATGCTGCTATTAAATATCTTATGGAAAAGAAAGATGCTGAGCCTAGACTCATTAGATGGGTTCTCTTGCTCCAAGAATTTGACTTGCATATTATTGATAGAAAGGGAGCTGAGAACCCCGTTGCAGACAACTTGTCTAGGTTAGAGAGTGTTCTTGATGACCCACTGCCTATTAATGATAGCTTTCCTGATGAACAATTAGCGGTCGTCAATGCTTCTCGTACTGCTCCTTAGTATGCTGATTATGCTAATTACATTGTTGCTAAATATATACCGCCTAGTTTCACATACCAGCAAAACAAAAAGTTCTTTTATGATTTAAGGCATTACTTCTGGGATGATCCACACCTTTATAAAGAAGGAGTAGATGGTATTATTAGACTTTGTGTGCCTGAGCATGAACAGGAACAAATCCTACGCAAGTGTCACTCTGAATCCTATGGAGGACACCACGCTGGAGATATAACTGCACACAAGGTACTACAATCTGGTTTTTATTGGCCTACTCTCTTCAAAGATGCTTGTAAGTTTGTCTTATCTTGTGATGAATGTCAAATAATAGGTAACATTAGTAGACGTCAAGAAATGCCTATGAATTATTCTCTTGTTATTGAACCGTTTGATGTTTGGGGCTTTGATTATATGGGACCTTTTCCTGCCTCCAATGGTTATACACATATTTTAGTTGCTGTTGATTACATTACTAAGTGGGTAGAAGCTATTCCAACTAGTAGTGCTGATCATAACACTTCTATTAAAATGCTTAAAGAAGTTATTTTTCCGAGGTTTGGAGTCCCTAGATATCTTATGACTGATGGTGGTTCACACTTTATTCATGGTGCTTTCCGTAAGATGCTTGCTAAGTATGATGTCAATCATAGAATAGCATCTCCTTATCATCCGCAGTCTAGTGGTCAGGTAGAGTTGAGCAATAGAGAGCTCAAATTAATTTTGTAAAAGACCGTGAATAGATCTAGAAAGAATTGGTCCAAAAAACTTTATGATGCATTACGGGCCTATAGAACTGCATACAAAAATCCTATGGGTATGTCTCCTTATAAGAAGGTTTATGGAAAAGCATGTCATTTACCACTTGAACTTGAACATAAAGCATACTGGGCTATTAAAGAGCTCAATTATGACTTCAAACTTGCCGGTGAGAAAATGTTATTTGATATTAGCTCCCCGGATGAATGGAGAACCCAAGCCTATGAGAATGCCAAGCTTTTTAAATAGAAATTCAAACGCTGGCATGATAAGAGGATACAAAAGCGTGAGTTTAACGTAGGAGATTATGTGCTATTATTCAACTCTCGTTTAAGATTTTTTGCAGGAAAACTTCTCTCAAAATGGGAAGGTCCCTACGTTATTGAGGAGGTGTATCGTTCTGGTGCTATAAAAATCAACAACTTTGAAGGCACAAATCCGAGGGTGGTAAACGGTCAAAGAATTAAACATTATATTTCAAGTAATCCTATCAATGTTGAAACTAATATTGTTGAAACCATAACCCATGAGGAATACATAAGAGACACTTTCCAGAACATTCCAGACTTTGAAAAGGCATAGGTACGTGGTACGGTAAGTAAACCGACTCCAAAACAACTCTAATGGCAATTTTTATCAGTTTTGGATTATTTAAGAATTTTAGGAAGAAAGAAGTAGTCGGAAAGGGACACGAGGCTCCCACGAAAGAGGAGGCCGCACCCCCATGTAGGGCGCGCCCCCTGTCTCGTGGGCACCTCGTGTGCCTCCCGGACTCCGTTTTCTTGTATGTTACGTATCTTGGTCGGTAAAAATTCATTATATATACTCCCGAAGGTTTTGACCAATGTATCACGCAAATATCCTCTGTTTTCGTTTCGAGCTGTTTCTGTTTCAGATCTAGAGCATCATGTCGTCTCCAAGCGCTCCCAAGGACAAGTTTTTCGAGAGGGTTATCAACCCCTATCTCGCGGAGGTGTTGCATCACCCTCAAACCATTGAGATGCATGAGGGGGTGCTGCACATCCGCGATGTGGAGGACCAAGCCGTACCGGGAGCATGGAGACAAAGCTCGAAGCCATGGAACAAGAAGTTTTCAAGTGCCAAGGGATGGTGGAGCATGGACTCAACGCCAATCAGATGATGATCACAGAGTTCACCAACAACCACAAGCTGGATGCCAAAGTCATTTGGGATACCATCTTCAAGCTTCAAGAGAAAATCGAGAACCTCCAAGCCCAGATTTACGACCTGCAAAACCAGAACTGTGAGTATGAATATAGATTCAAACGAATGAGTTTGGCTGCAGATTTAAGGATCCTGAAGACTTGATCATCCTTTTATGATGGAGAGCCTATGCCTTGGAAGACGGACGCCAAGCCTACATCATCAACAACTCCTACTTCACCACTTCCAAAGAAATAATCACATGGGTATGGGCACTCCCCTTGGCAACTGTCAAGCTTGGGGGATGTGCCCCAGTATCGTATCACCATCACACTCCTATTTTTACCGCTTTATTTAGTTCGATCCTTTTAGTAGTATCTTGATCTATTAGTTCGAAGTTTTGATATCAAGTAGTTTTGAGTTTTGCTTTGTGATCTCTTTATGTAATCGAGTCCGTGTGCTATCTATAATAAAGATTAGTGTTGAGTCAAGGGCTTTGCTATGTTGCTATGATCTTGAGAAAGTAGAAAGAACAAAAGAGGTCGTATTGATCTTATGGATAGTGATAACTTCACACATAGAAAGTATGAGGCATAAAAATTGTTGAGAGTTGATGAACGTAGCCTTGGTCATCGTTGCAATTAATAGGAAGTGATAAGGAAAGAGGGGTTCACATATAAATATATTATCTTGGACATCTTTTATGATTGTGAAGCACTCATTAAGTATGACATGCTAAAAGAGTTGATGTTGGACAAGGAAGACAACGTAATGGTTCATGTTTTTCGACATCTCAGTTAAAGTATATTGTCATTGACCTTCCAAACATGTTGAGCTTGCCTTTCCCCCTCATGCTAGACAAATTCCTTACACCAAGTATAAATACTACTTGTGCTTCCAAATATCCTTAAACCCAGTTTTGCCATGAGAGTCCACTATACCTACCTATGAATTGAGTAAGATACTTCAAGTAAGTTGTCATCGATGCAAGCAATAAAAATTGCTCTCTAAATACGTATGACTTATTAGTGCAGAGAATATAAGCTTTGTACGAACTTGTTGTGGAAGTAATAAAAGCGACGGAATGCATAATAAAGGTCCACATACAAGGGGCAATATAAAGTGACGTTCTTTTGCATTAAGATTTTGTGCATCAACCCTAAACGCGCATGACAACCTCTGCTTCCCTCTGCGAAGGGCCTATCTCTAACTTTATGTTTTTACTTTATGCTTGAGTCAAGGTGATTCTCACCTTTCCCATTTTTCATTTTTATCCTTTGGCAAGCTCCTCGTGTTTGAAAGATCATGATACATATATCCAATTGGATGTAAGTTGGCATAGGCTATTATTGTTGACATCACCTAAAGGTGAATACATTGGGAGGCAACACAATAAGCCCCTATCTTTCTCAGTGTCTGGCTGAAACTCTATAACCACAAGTATTGCGTGAGTGTTAACAATTATAGGAGACTACGAGATAGTTGAGTATGTGAGCTTGCTGAAAAGCTCTATTATTGACTCTTTCTGATGTTATGATAAATTGCAATTGCTTCAGTGACTGAGATTATAGTTTGTTAGTTCCCAATGAAGTTTTTGAACCATACTTGACATTGTGAATTGCTTATTACTTGAGCATAGGAAATCATATGACAAAATCTATATATGTTGCTGTTATTAGAATGATCATGATGCCCTCATGTCCGCATTTTATTTCTATCGACACCTCTATCTCTAAACATGTGGACATATTTTTCGATTTCGGCTTCCACTTGAGGACAAGCGAGGTCTAAGCTTGGGGGAGTTGATACGTCCATTTTGCATCATGCTTTTATATCAATATTTATTGCATTATGGGCTGTTATTACACCTTATATCTCAATACTTATGGCTATTCTCTCTTATTTTACAAGGTTTATCATGAAGAGGGGGAATGCCGGTAGCTGGAATTCTGGCTGGAAAAGGAGCAAAAGTTGGAAACCTATTCTGCACAACTCCAAAAGTCCTGAAACTCCACGAAACAACTTTTTGGATTTAATAAGAATTTATGAGCAAAAGAAATAGGCCAGGGGACCCATACCCTATCCAGGAGACAGGAGGGCGTGGACCCCGCCCTGGGCCCCCTAGTGGGCATCCGGCGTCTATCTTCTGCTATATCATCACTTTTCCCCTGGAAAAAAATTGAGGGCAAGCTTACGGGACGAAACTCCGCCGCCACGAGGCGGAACCTTGGCGGAATCAATCTAGGGCTCTGGCGGAGCTGTTCTGCCGGGGACACTTCCCTCCGGGAGGGGGAAATCATCACCAACATCATCACCAACGATCCTCTCATCAGGAGGGGGTCAATCTCCATCAACATCTTCACCAGCACCATCTCCTCTCAAAACCCTAGTTCATATCTTGTATCCAATCTTGTATCAAAACCACAAATTGGTACCTGTGGGTTGCTAGTAGTGTTGATTACTCCTTTTAGTTGATGCTAGTCGGTTTACTTGGTGGAAGATCATATGTTCAGATCCTTTATGCATATTATTACTCCTCTGATTATGAACATGAATATGCTCTGTGAGTAGTTACGTTTGTTCCTGAGGACATGGGTGAAGTCTTGCTATTAGTAGTCATGTGAATTTGGTATTCGTTCAATATTTTGATGAGATGTATGTTGTCTTTCCTCTAGTGGTGTTATGTGAACGTCGACTACATGACACTTCACCATTATTTGGGCTTAGAGGAAGGCATAGGGAAGTAATAAGTAGATGATGGTTTGCTAGAGTGACAGAAGCTTAAACCCTAGTTTATGCGTTGCTTCGTTAGGGGTTGATATGGACCCATATGTTTAATGCTGTGGTTAGGTTTACCTTAATACTCCTTTTTGTAATTGCAGATGCTTGCAATAGGGGTTAATCATAAGTGGGATGCTTTTCCATGTTAGGGCAGTACCCAAGTACCGGTCCACCCACATATCAAATTATCAAAGTACCGAACGCGAATCTTATGAACGTGATGAAAACTAGCTTGATGATAATTCCCAATGTGTCCTCGGGAGCTCCTTCTTCATTATTAGAATTTGTCCAGGCTTATCCTTTGCTACATAAAGGATTGGGCCACCTTGCTGCACTTTATTTACTTTATTTACTTTTTGCTTGTTACTATTTATCTTATCACAAAACTATCTATCACCTACTATTTCAGTGCTTGCAGAGAAAACCTTACTGAAAACCGCTTATCATTTCCTTCTGCTCCTCGTTGGGTTCGACACTCTTACTTATCGAAAGGACTACGATAGATCCCCTATACTTGTGGGTCATCACTTGCCGTCGAGGGATCCGACGATACCGGTGCCACCAAGAAACCCAAGGCAAGTGACCCCGGCAAGGAAGTTGCCGGGTATGCCGCTTGTCGGGCCTTTGCGGTTGCCGATAAGCCAGGGGGCTCCGACAAGCAGTATTGCAAGATCCATCACACCAAGGGCCATGACCTCCAAAACTGCCGGCAGGTAGAGCTGCTTTCCGAGAAGCAGAAAGCTGAGTATGAGCGGCGGGACAAGGAGAAAGGCCCAGATGGTGCCGAGGGATCCGACAAGAAACGTGGCGGCCAAGGAGGCCATCGCGGCAAGGATAGTCAGCAGGAGAGGCTCGCTCGAGGCCGTGACAAGAAGCTGGAAGACGATGATCATGACGAGGACAATGAGTCCGGTGACCACGAGTTTGAAAAGCCACAGAGGCCATGTGCGTCGATGGTGGCGCTTCGCTGCATACGTCCCACCGCCAACTCAAGCAGTGGGTGCGTGAGATCACGGCGGTGGAGCCATCGTTCAACGTACGGAAGCTGGCTCAACCTTTTCAAGGGCATTCCAAATTAGTTTTGAGCCCCAGCTACATAGAAATATGGAAGCTTATATGGATGACATAGTGGTCAAAACCAAGGACAAAGCAACCCTTGTGCAAGATCTGGAGGAAACATTTGCAAACCTGCGCAAGATCAACCTCAAATTGAACCCTGAGAAGTGTGTCTTCGGCGTCCCGTCTGGCAAGCTTCTTGGGTTCTTTGTGTCCCAGTGCAGGATTGAAGCAAATCCAGATAAGATCAAGGCCATCGAGCAGATTGAGGCACCCAAACGGATCAAGGACGTGCGTCGGCTCACCGGCTGCGTTGCAGCCATGAGCCGGTTCATCTCCAAGTCCGCGGAGCGTGCCCTTCCTTTTTTTCAAGATCTTGAAGAAGGTAGGGCCAGTGGAGTGGACCCCTGAGGCCAAGGCAGTGCTGCAAGATTTGAAGAAATACCTCTCCTCTACCCCAGTGCTGGCTGCGCCAAACCACAAGAACCATTGCTGCTTTATCTAGCGGCAACAAATCAGGTGGTTAGCGCCGCACTAGTGGCGTAGAGAGAGGTCGATGAGGAGACAGCAACAGCGGCAGAGTCAATGGTTGGCGGGCCGGAACCCTCCCCAGCAGGACTGAGTCCCCGGTAGGGCTCGGTCCCGGCAAGGCTGAGTCCCCGGCAGGGCTCGGTCCCGGCAAGAGTGGCGCCAGTACGACAGGGCCCGCACGACCAGGTGAAGCGGCGCAAAGGAAGAAGATGGTGCAGCACCCGGTTTACTTCGTCAGCTCCCTCTTGCAGGGAGCTAGATCGAGGTATTCAGGTGTGCAAAAATTGCTCTTCGGCCTCCTTATGGCCTCGAGGAAGTTGTGCCACTACTTCCAAGCACACGAGATCACCATGGTTACCCGCCTTCCATTGCAACGGATACTGCATAACCCAGATGCAATAGGGAGGATCGTGGAATGGGCCCTCGAGCTATCAATTTTTGGTCTAAAGTTTGAAAGTACCTCGACGATCCAGAGCAGAGTCTTGGTGGAGTTTGTTGTAGAATGGACCTCGACGCCTGACAAAGAGGTACAGGAGACCACTCTCCCCGGCAAGGAAACGAGCCGCAACTAGATCATGTACTTTGATGGTGCCTTCTCGCTGCAAGGCGCCGGTGCTGGTGTGCTGCTTGTCGCACCCACCGGAGAGCACCTCAAGTATGTCATCCAGATGCATTTCCCCCGGAGATGTCAACCAACAACACCGCCGTGTACGAGGGTTTGCTCGCCGGTCTCAGGATCGCAGCATACCTCGGTGTTAAAAAGCTCATCGTCAGGGGCCCCTCACAACTCGTCGTTAGGCAAATCAACAAAAATTATCAAAGCCCGTTAATGGAAGCTTACGTAGATGAAGTGAGGAAACTGGAGGAGCGCTTTGACGGTATACAAGCGGAGCATGTCCCTCGGGCGGAGAACGACATCGCCGACTACCTGTCAAAGCGCGCTGCCCTCAAGCTACCTGTGGAATCAGGTACTTTTGTGCTTCAGTTAACTCAACCATCCGTTGAGCCATCGACTAGGCAGAACAAGCGGAGGAAGCTAGGCCCCGGCAAGTACTTCCCCACTGAGCTCCCCGGAGCCGCCGGCGAAGATGTTGCCGTGGATGCCGATCCTGCCGCAGGACGGCCGACTCTGGCGGGACCTCAGGTCATGGACGTGGAGACGGCCGCTCCCGTGGAAGAAGAGATGTCTTTGGTCCTTGTCGTCGAGCCACAGGCTCCGGCATGGGCGCAGCACACCATCCGGTTCCTTCAAAAGGGAGAGCTTCCTGAGGAGCAGGAAGAGGCAGAAAGAGTAGCCCGCCGGTCTACTCTGTACCAATTCGTTGATAACGTATTGTACAGAAGAAGACCGAATGGGGTGAAATTGAATTGCATCTCCCGGGAGGAAGGACTAAAGCTGTTGGCAGAGATACATGGAGGCATATGTGGCTCCCACATAGGGTGGAGGGCCCTTGCTGGCAAGGCTTTCCGGCAAGGTTTCTTCTGGCCCACTGCCCTCCAGGATGCGACAGCACTAGTAACCAAGTGTGAAGCATGCTAGTTCCATTCGAAGAAGCTCCATCAACCAGCTCAAGCCCTTCAAACTATCCCTCTCTCCTGGCCCTTCTCGGTCTGGGGGCTTGACATATTGGGCCCTTTCCCCCGTGCTGTCGGGGGCTTTGAGTACTTGTACGTCGCAATCGACAAGTTCACAAAGTGGCCAGAGGTGGAAGCAGTGAGGAAGGTGACAACGCAGTCAGCCATCTAGTTCTTCAAGGGACTAGTGTGCCGTTTTGAGGTGCCCAACAGGATCATCATCGACAACGGCACACAGTTCACAAGCCATGCCTTCATGCAATACATTGAGGATCTCGGCAGTAGGGTCTGTTTTGCTTCCGTGGCACATCCACGGAGCAACGGCTAGGCAGAGAGAGCAAATGCTAAAGTTTTGCGAGGCTTAAGAACGAAGAATTTTGACAGGCTGCGCAAGAGTGGAAGGCGCTGGATTGATGAGTTGCCAGCGGTTCTTTGGTCGATCAGTACGACGCCAAATCGAGCCACCGGCCAGACACCCTTTGCCCTGGTTTACGGGGCAGAAGCAGTTCTCCCCATGGAACTCATATATGGGTCACCTCGAGTGCTCGCTTATGATGAGCTTGAGCAAGAGCGATTGCGGCAAGATGACGCGACACTTCTTGAGGAAGATCGTCTCCGGGCGGCTGTGAGAGCAGCACGCTACCAGCATGCCTTGCGCCGCTACCATAGCCGCAAGGGTCATGCCCGGAGCTTTGAGGAAGGCGACCTTGTTCTTCAGCATGTTCAGTCAGCCAGGAATTCCAACAAGTTGACGCCAAAGTGGGAAGTCCCTTATCGGGTAACACGAGTTACCAGGCCTGGCGCAGTCTGGCTGGAGACCGAAGATGCCATTCCAGTGAGCAACTCCTGGAACGTCGAGCATCTTTGCAAGTTTTACCCATAAGGCGCGGCTGCCAGGCCTCCCGGCAAGCCACCCTTTTGTACAAGCCTTGCCGGCGAGGCATGTAACCCTTTGTACAAAGCCAGGCGCAGACCCTAAGCATAAATAAACAAAGCACTGGCGCCCTAAGTTATAGCATGCATGCTAGGTCGAGTCTCTTCCTTGGTTAGGGTTGATAGTGCTTAGCGGTGGCTAACCCCTAGCTTAGAGGTCAAGTGAGCATCTTTCTATTCTTCTCTGTCTTCTTTGGTTCACAGGGCACATAAGTATTCTTGCCGAGCTATTTTGGAAGAAAGGGAACAGACCGGCCTCCGGACCCCGGCAAGCCAGAGTTGCCGGGGGCTGCAAGAACAAGGATCCATCCGCGGCAAGCCAAGGTTGCCGGGGGCTGCAGATCCAGATAAGTTCTCTATCCTCTATCATGCATTTCGTTATGGACTGGGATACGTGAAACCTCGTTTCATCCCTAGGCTACCGTGCTCCCCTTTTTCTGTACCCTAGGGCTATCTCCTGGGGCCGGATTTGGTCGTAGCCGCGGCAGCAAGGAAATGAAACGAGGAGCCTAAGCCCACCTCATCCCTACATCCGCCAAGGGCATGACAGTGGTCGAGCAAAGTGGGGGGGGGGACGGCAAGGCCTGTTGCCGAGCAAAAAAACGTTTATCTTAAGGGTAACGAGGATTCGCTCCTTGTCGCGGGTTCCACCTGCGAACGGAAAATCCGGCAAACATCCCTTTTTATTAAAAAACATCCCGTACAGGTACATTTCATGCGAAATGAAAAACATGAGCAAGGGGATTACACGTTATAAAGATAACAAGGGCCCGAAGGCTTACAAGACTGAAAAGAGATAAGGTGCCCGTAATCCCTTTCTTGTCCCTCTCCTCAGGAAATGGAGCAAGAAAGCAAAAGGGCAAAAGGGGCGCCTAGGCAAGCTATGGGTGGCAGAAGACACCAAGAGAACATGCCGGCGGTCGCCTAGGAGAGGGTTGGTGGTGACGGCACTGGGAAAAGAGCTAGAAGATGAGGCAGCGGTCCGTGAATGAAGGCGTCGGTGCCTGCATACTCCGACTTGACGGCCCACCACCCGCCTTCTTCGCCTTCCCGGGCTTCCCTACGCCGGCCGCCCAAGGAGGCGGCCTCGAGAAGTCCAAGGAGCTAGCCCCTCCCCTGGTGGGTCCCGCCGGAGGAACGGCCAGGTGCAGATGCTGCTGCTGCCGCGTCCGCCCAGGCAACGCCTAGTCGGACTCGTCCCCGTCATCTGCCCCGCTGTCCTCCTCGTCACTCCCGATCGAGGAAGTGTTCCCGTCGGAGGAGGAGCTCTCCACACAGCACTTCAGGCGAGTTCCAAGATCTCCAAAGACCTTGACAGAGAGCAGGCCGTTCTCCATTAATTTGAAGAAGAGAACAAGCCCCACTATCATGGAATTAACACGTCAGATGTCCTTAGTGAGAGGACCTAGTCGTGAGGCCAACGCATCTATGTGGTAGCTTGAGAGGGGTTGAGCGGGGTCGAGAGACGCAACACAAGACAAGGGTTTAGACAGCTTCGAGCCTCGTGAAACATCATCCGGTAAAAACCCTACATGCTGTTTGAGGCTAGATCTCATTATCATCACGAGGGAGTCGCCGTAAACCAGCTCTCCTTTAGTTGTGTCTAGCCCTAGAGACTGTTTCTTGCCTGTCCCCCTTTGAGGAGCCATGCCCCTCCTTATATATGTTGAAGGGGCGGGTTACATATGGAGTCCAACTCGGACTTTACCTTAAAATATTTTGACTTCCCTTCTTGGGCTTCTTAACGTCTGCCGGTTTAACATTGTCTGCCGGTTTAACATTGTCTGCCGGTTTAACATTGTCTGCCGGTTTAACACTCGCCGGTTTACCGTCTGTCTTAGCCATCTGTCTTAACTGTCTGCCGGTTTACCACCAGCCGGTTTACCGTCTATCTTAGCCATCTGTCTTGACTGTCTGCCGGTTTACCATCCGCCGGTTTATCAAGTCCCGGCAAGTTTACGACTCTGGCCGGGTCATACCGCGGGGTATATCCCCGACATTAGCCCCCACTTTAATTTGGATTTATCCATGTTAAACTGATCCTGATCATCCTTAAGTCCTTGTCACTTGCTTCTTATAGAAAATCCGGTTTAATAGGCCAGCTTCATAATCAATTTGCTGACATTGGTTTGTCACAGAGAAATATTTTGAAGAATAACTTCTTTGACTCAGCTCCCAATGACTTAACAAAAATAATGGTCCTTGAAATCCTCATCTGATCTTCAGCCGGTTTAAGAATGTAGAACTTGTCGGTTTATAAATATTGATAGCACCGGGTCATACTTGTAGTTAACATCTAGTTTGAAAATATACCTCTTATATCACTATCACTTGTAGCCCTCAAGTCTTAAGAAGGTAGCATAGCAACAGCTTAAGACTTGCTTCAATATAAATATCACAATCTTGAAGAAATCCAGGTTGTTCATTTCAACCACTAGTCAGAATTGAGTATTCCACATATGTAGCCCCCAAGTGCCGGGTTGTCATGCTTGCAGCAACCTAGGACTTGTAATTTCCTGATGCTCATAAAAACTTCAACCAGTGTAGCCCCCAAGGGTCGAGTTATTATGCAATAATGAGGAGGGACTTTGTAAATATAATCATGTAGATTTGAGCAATGATGTATAGCCCCCAAGGGCCGGCTTAGTAAGATAATATTGAGCTGGGACTTGATATATACTTCAATAAAAATAACATCATATGATACAACCCCCATCATGGGGCTTGAATCCACGTCCACAAGGTTAAGAGCCTTGTGCTTTACCAACTGAGCAATGTACCCTTCAATATAATGGATAAAAAACTTTGTACCTTGAATTGTTGACAGGAGCAATTGGTAGCCCCCAAGGGCCGGCTCATTATAATGTGATGAGTCGGGTCTTCAATAATATGAGCAAAAAATGACTTTACATTAGCCCCCAAGTGTCATGGTGCATGCTTGCAGCGACATGAGACTTGCATATTTGATATAATCTCAACTTAAATAATGTAGCCCCCAAGTGCCGGGTTGTAAGCCTGCAGCAACTCGGGACTATTCCTTCAATTGTAGAATAAATCATATCCATTGACAATATGATAGCCATTGCGCTAAAGCGACAATATGATAGCCTGGGCGGCGGAGACGGCAGGAAGGCGACCGGGGGCGGCGGCTGCGGGGGTCGGCGGCGCGGGCCGGGCCGAGCCGCGG